>NW_028121700.1:0-26319 GCF_965194805.1 Balaenoptera borealis | reverse complement strand
CCATGTATAATTGTGATGACAAAGACCATGGAGCATTGTGATGACAGTTGTCATGGAGCATTGTGTTGAAAGGGGCATGGAGCATTGTGACGACAATGGTCATGGAGCATTGTGATGACTGGTATCATGGAGCATTGTTCTGAAAAAGGTCATGGGGCAGTGTAATGACAAGTATCATGGAGGATGGGATGAAAGGAGTCATGGAGCATTGTGATTAAATGGATCATGAGGCATTTTCATGACAAGAGTCATGGAACATTGTGATGACAGGGCTAATGGAGTATTGTGATGACAAGGGCTATGGAGCATTGTGATGACTGGGGTCATGCAGCATTGTGATGAAAGGGGTCATGGATCACATCGATGACATGGGTAATGGAGCATTGTGATGATATGAGCATGGAGCATTGTGATGACAGGGGCCAGGGAGCATTGAGAATGACAAGGGCAGGGAACATTGTGATGACAGCAGTCATGGATCATTGTGATGATACCTGTCATGGAACATTGTGCTGACAGGGGCTATAGAGCATTGTGATGACAGGTGTCATGTGGCATTGTGATGACAGTGGTCATAGAGCATTGTGATGACAGGGGTCAAGGAGCATTGTGATGAAAGTGGTCATGGAGCACTGTGATGACACGGGCATGGAGAATTATGATGACAAGAGTTCTGGAGCATTGTGATGACAAGGGTATGGAGCATTGTGATTACAGGGGACCAGGAGCATTGTGATTACATGGGCAGTGAATATTGTGATGACAGGGGTCATGGAGCACTGTGATGACTAGTGTCATGGAACATGTGATGACAGGGTTCATGGAGCATTGTGATGAGAGGGGCCTTGGAGCATTATGATGATAGGCGTCATGGGGCATTGTGATGACAGCGGTCTTGGAGCATTGTGATGAAAGGGATCATGGAGCAATGTGCTTACAGGAGCCATGGAGCATTGTTAATGCATAGGCCATGGAGCAATGAAATGACAGGGGTCAAGGAGCATTGTGATGTAAGATGTCATGGAGCATTGTGATGACAAGTGTCCATGAACATTGTGATGACATGGTTCATGGAGCATTGTGATGACAAGTGCCATGGCGAATTGTGATGACAGGTGTCATGGGGCATTGTGTTGAAAGGGGCATGGAGCATTGTGACGACAATGGTCATGGAGCATTGTGATGACTGGTATCATGGAGCATTGTTCTGAAAAAGGTCATGGGGCAGTGTAATGACAAGTATCATGGAGGATGTGATTAAAGGAGTTATGGAGCATTGTGATTAAATGGATCATGAGGCATTTTGATGACAGGAGTCATGGAACATTGTGATGACAGGGCTAATGGAGCATTGTGATGACAAGGGCTATGGAGCATTGTGATGACAGGTGTCATGCAGCATTGTGATGAAAGGGGTCATGGATCACTACGATGACATGGATAATGGAGCATTGTGATGATATGGGCATGGAGCATTGTGATAACAGGGGCCAGGGAGCATTGAGATGACAAGAGCAGGGAACATTCTGATGACAGCAGTCATGTATCATTGTGATGATACCTGTCATGGAACATTGTGCTGACAGGGGCTATAGAGCATTGTGATGACAGGTGTCATGTGGCATTGTGATGACAGTGGTCATAGAGCATTGTGACGAAAAGGATCATGGAGCAATGTGATTACAGGTGTCATGTGGCATTGTGATGAAAGTGGTCATGGAGCACTGTGATGACACGGGCATGGAGCATTAAGATGACAAGAGTTCTGGAGCATTGTGATGACAAGGGTATGGAGCATTGTGATTACAGGGGAACAGGAGCATTGTGATTACATGGGCAGTGAATATTGTGATGACAGGGGTCATGGAGCACTGTGATGACTAGTGTCATGGAACATTGTGATGACAGGGATCATGGAGTATTGTGATGAGAGGGGCCTTGGAGCATTATGATGATAGGCGTCATGGGGCATTGTGATGACAGCGGACTTGGAGCATTGTGATGAAATGGATCATGGAGCAATGTGATTACAGGAGCCATGGAGCATTGTGAATGCATAGGCCATGGAGCAATGAAATGACAGGGGTCAAGGAGCATTGTGATGTAAGTTGTCATGGAGCATTGTGATGATTAGTGTCCATGAACATTGTGATGACATGGTTCATGGAGCATTGTGATGACAAGTGCCATGGCGAATTGTGATGACAGGTGTCATGGGGCATTGTGTTGACAGTGGTCATGTAGAATTGTAATGAAAGGTATCATGGAGGACTCTGACGACAGGGGCCGTGGAGCACTGTGATGACAGTGGTCATCTAGAATTGTGATGAAATATACCAGGGAGCATTGTGATGACAGGTGTCATGGATCACCGCAATTATGGGGGCCATGGAGCATTGTGAATACAAAGATCATGGAGCATTGAGATGACAGGGGTCATGGATCATTGTGATGACAAGGGTCCTGGAACCTTGTGATGACACGGTTCATGGAGCATTGTGATGACAAGGTTCTTCAAGCATTGTGATGACACGGGTATGGAGCATTATGATGACAAGAGTTCTGGAGCATTGTGATGAAAAGGGTATGGAGCACTGTGATTACAGGGGACCAGGAGCATTGTGATTACATGGGCAGTGAATATTGTGATGACAGGGGTTCATGGAGCACTATGATGACAAGTGTCATGGAACATTGTGATGACAGGGTTCATGGAGCATTGTGATGAGAGGGGCCTTGGAGCATTATGATGATAGGCGTCATGGGGTATTGTGATGAGAGTGGTCATAGAACATTGTGATGAAAGGGATCATGGAGCAATGTGATTACAGGGGCCATGGAGCATTTTGAATGCATAGGCCATGGAGCAGTGTGATGACATGCGTCATGGAGCATTGTGATGAATGTGGTCATAGTTCATTGTGATGATAAGTGTCCAGGAAAATTGTGATGACATGCATCATGGAGCATTGTGATGACAAGGGCCATGGCGAATTGTGATGACAGGTGTCATGGGGCATTGTGATGACAGTGGTCATCTAGAATTGTGATGAAAGGTAACATGGAGCACTGTGATAACAGGGGCCATGGAGCATTGTGATGACAAAGGCCATGGAGCATTTTGATGACAAGTGTCATGGAGCATTGTGATGAGACAGACATGGAGCATTATGATGCCAAGACTTCTGGAGCATTGTGGTGACAAGGGCATGGAGCATTGTGATGACAAGGGCCATGGCCAATTCTGATGACAGGTGTCCTCGGGCATTGTGATGACAGAGGTTATCTAGCATTGTGATGAAAGGTACAGTGGATCAATGTGATAACAGGGGCCATGGAGCACTGTGATGATAAAGACCATGGAGCATTTTAATGAAAAGTGTCATGGAGAATTGTGATGAGACGGGCATGGAGCATTATGATGACAAGAGTTCTGGAGCATTGCGTTGACAAGGGAATGGAGCATTGTGATTACAGGGACCATGGAGGATAGTGATGACATCTGTCATGGAATATTGGGCTGACAGGGGCCATGGAGCATTGTGATGACAGGTATAATGTGGCATTGTAATGACAGTGGTCATAGAGCATTGTGATGAAATGGATCATGGAGCAATGTGATTACAGGGACCATGTAGCATTGCGAATGCATAGGCTATGGAGCATTGTGATGACAGGAGTCAAGGAGCATTGTGATGTAAGTGGTCATGGATCATTGTGATGACAAGTGTCCTGGACCATTGTGATGACACGGGTCATGGAGCATTGTGATGGCAAGGGCCATGGCGAATTGTGATGACATGTGTCTTGGGGCATTGTGATGACAGTGGTCATCTAGAACTGTGATAAAAGGTATCATAGAGCACTGTGATGACAGGGGCCATGGAGTATTGTAATGACAAGGCCATGGAACATTGTGATGACAAGTATCATGGAGCTTTGTGATGACACGAGCATTCATCATTATGATGACAAGAGTTCTGGAGCATTGTGATGACAAGGGCATGGAGCATTGTGATTACAGGGTCATGGAGCATTGTGATGACAACTGTCATGGAACATTGTGATGACAGGGTTCATGGAGCATTGTGATTAAAGGGGCCATGGAGCATTTTGATGACAAGGGCAGGCGAACATTTTGATTACATTGGTAATGGAGCATTGTGATGACATGGGCAGGGAACATTGTGAAGACAGGTGTAATGGAACATTGTGATTACAGGGGACATGGAGCATTTTGATGACATGGGCAGGCAACATTGTGATGACAGGTGTCATGGAGCATTGTGATGACAATTGTCATGGAACGTTGTGCTGACAGGGATCATGGAGCATTGTGATGAGACGGTCATTGGAGCATTGTGATGACAGGCGTACTGGAGCCTTCTGAGGAAAGGTGTCATGAGTCATTGTGATTACAGCGATCATGGAACATTGTGATGACAGTGGTCATGGAGCATTGTAATGACAGGGGCCATGGAGCATTGTGATGACAGGGGTCATGGGGCATTGTGATGACAGTGGTCATGGAGCATTGTGATGAAAGGGGCCATGGAGCACTGTGATCACAGGGGCCATGTATAATTGTGATGACAAAGACCATGGAGCATTGTGATGACAGTTGTCATGGAGCATTGTGTTGAAAGGGGCATGGAGCATTGTGACGACAATGGTCATGGAGCTTTGTGATGACTGGTATCATGGAGCATTGTTCTGAAAAAGGTCATGGGGCAGTGTAATGACAAGTATCATGGAGGATGTGATGAAAGGAGTCATGGAGCATTGTGATTAAATGGATCATGAGGCATTTTGATGACAAGAGTCATGGAACATTGTGATGACAGGGCTAATGGAGCATTGTGATGACAAGGGCTATGGAGCATTGTGATGACTGGGGTCATGGAGCATTGTGATGAAAGGGGTCATGGGTCACATCGATGATATGGGTAATGGAGCATTGTGATGATATGAGCATGGAGCATTGTGATGACAGGGGCCAGGGAGTATTGAGAATGACAAGGGCAGGGAACATTGTGATGACAACAGTCATTGTGATGATACCTGTCATGGAACATTGTGCTGACAGGGGTTATAGAGCATTGTGATGACAGGTTTCATGTGGCATTGTGATGACAGTGGTCATAGAGCATTGTGATGACAGGGGTCAAGGAGCATTGTGATGAAAGTGGTCATGGAGCACTGTGATGACACGGGAATGGAGCATTATGATGACAAGAGTTCTGGAGCATTGTGATGACAAGGGTATGGAGCACTATGATTACAGGGGACCAGGAGCATTGTGATTACATGGGCAGTGAATATTGTGATGACAGGGGTTCATGGAGCACTGTGATGACTAGTGTCATGGAACATTGTGATGACAGGGATCATGGAGCATTGTGATGAGAGGGGCCTTAGAGCATTATGATGATAGGCGTCATGGGGCATTGTGATGACAGCGGTCTTGGAGCATTGTGATGAAAGGGATCATGGAGCAATGTGCTTACAGGAGCCATGGAGCATTGTTAATGCATAGGCCATGGAGCAATGAAATGACAGGGGTCAAGGAGCATTGTGATGTAAGATGTCATGGAGCATTGTGATGACAAGTGTCCATGAACATTGTGATGACATGGTTCATGGAGCATTGTGATGACAAGTGCCATGGCGAATTGTGATGAGAGGTGTCATGGGGCATTGTGTTGAAAGGGGCATGGAGCATTGTGACGACAATGGTCATGGAGCATTGTGATGACTGGTATCATGGAGCATTGTTCTGAAAAAGGTCATGGGGCAGTGTAATGACAAGTATCATGGAGGATGTGATGAAAGGAGTTATGGAGCATTGTGATTAAATGGATCATGAGGCATTTTGATGACAAGAGTCGTGGAACATTGTGATGACAGGGCTAATGGAGCATTGTGATGACAAGGTCTATGGAGCATTGTGATGACAGGTGTCATGCAGCATTGTGATGAAAGGGGTCATGGATCACTACGATGACATGGATAATGGAGCATTGTGATGATATGGGCATGGAGCATTGTGATAACAGGGGCCAGGGAGCATTGAGATGACAAGAGCAGGGAACATTCTGATGACAGCAGTCATGTATCATTGTGATGATACCTGTCATGGAACATTGTGCTGACAGGGGCTATAGAGCATTGTGATGACAGGTGTCATGTGGCATTGTGATGACAGTGGTCATAGAGCATTGTGACGAAAAGGATCATGGAGCAATGTGATTACAGGTGTCATGTGGCATTGTGATGAAAGTGGTCATGGAGCACTGTGATGACACGGGCATGGAGCATTATGATGACAAGAGTTCTGGAGCATTGTGATGACAAGGGTATGGAGCATTGTGATTACAGGGGAACAGGAGCATTGTGATTACATGGGCAGTGAATATTGTGATGACAGGGGTCATGGAGCACTGTGATGACTAGTGTCATGGAGCACTGTGATGACTAGTGTCATGGAACATTGTGATGACAGGGATCATGGAGTATTGTGATGAGAGGGGCCTTGGAGCATTATGATGATAGGCGTCATGGGGCATTGTGATGACAGCGGTCTTGGAGCATTGTGATGAAAGGGATCATGGAGCAATGTGATTACAGGAGCCATGGAGCATTGTGAATGCATAGGCCATGGAGCAATGAAATGACAGGGGTCAAGGAGCATTGTGATGTAAGTTGTCATGGAGCATTGTGATGATAAGTGTCCATGAACATTGTGATGACATGGTTCATGGAGCATTGTGATGACAAGTGCCATGACGAATTGTGATGACAGGTGTCATGGGGCATTGTGATGACAGTGGTCATGTAGAATTGTAATGAAAGGTATCATGGAGGACTCTGACGACAGGGGCCGTGGAGCACTGTGATGACAGTGGTCATCTAGAATTGTGATGAAATATACCAGGGAGCATTGTGATGACAGGGGTCATGGATCACCGCAATTATAGGGGCCATGGAGCATTGTGAATACAAAGATCATGGAGCATTGAGATGACAGGGGTCATGGATCATTGTGATGACAAGGGTCCTCGAACCTTGTGATGACACGGTTCATGGAGCATTGTGATGACAAGGTTGTTCAAGCATTGTGATGACACGGGCATGGAGCATTATGATGACAAGAGTTCTGGAGCATTGTGATGAAAAGGGTATGGAGCACTGTGATTACAGGGGACCAGGAGCATTGTGATTACATGGGCAGTGAATATTGTGATGACAGGGGTTCATGGAGCGCTATGATGACAAGTGTCATGGAACATTGTGATGACAGGCTTCATGGAGCATTGTGATGAGAGGGGCCTTGGAGCATTATGATGATAGGCGTCATGGGGTATTGTGAAGAGAGTGGTCATAGAACATTGTGATG
Source organism: Balaenoptera borealis (assembly GCF_965194805.1). NCBI lineage: Eukaryota > Metazoa > Chordata > Mammalia > Artiodactyla > Balaenopteridae > Balaenoptera > Balaenoptera borealis. The sequence goes on along the minus strand of NW_028121700.1, from coordinate 18,923 downwards.
AAAGGGATCATGGAGCAATGTGATTACAGGGGCCATGGAGAATTTTGAATGCATAGGCCATGGAGCAGTGTGATGACAGGGGTCATGGAGCATTGTGATGACAAGTGTCCTGGACCATTGTGATGACACGGGTCATGGAGCATTGTGATGGCAAGGGCCATGGCGAATTGTGATGACATGTGTCTTGGGGCATTGTGATGACAGTGGTCATCTAGAATTGTGATAAAAGGTATCATGGAGCACGGTGATGACAGGGGCCATGGAGTATTGTAATGACAAGGCCATGGAACATTGTGATGACAAGTATCATGGAGCTTTGTGATGACAGGAGCATTCATCATTATGATGACAAGAGTTCTGGAGCATTGTGATGACAAGGGCATGGAGCATTGTGATTACAGGGTCATGGAGCATTGTGATGACAACTGTCATGGAACATTGTGATGACAGGGTTCATGGAGCATTGTGATTAAAGGGGCCATGGAGCATTTTGATGACAAGGGCAGGCGAACATTTTGATTACATTGGTAATGGAGCATTGTGATGACATGGGCAGGGAACATTGTGAAGACAGGTGTAATGGAACATTGTGATTACAGGGGACATGGAGCATTTTGATGACATGGGCAGGCAACATTGTGATGACAGGTGTCATGGAGCATTGTGATGACAATTGTCATGGAACGTTGTGCTGACAGGGATCATGGAGCATTGTGATGAGACGGTCATTGGAGCATTGTGATGACAGGCGTACTGGAGCCTTCTGAGGAAAGGTGTCATGAGTCATTGTGATTACAGCGATCATGGAACATTGTGATGACAGGGCTAATGGAGCATTGTGATGACAAGTGCCATGGCGAATTGTGATGACAGGTGTCATGGGGCATTGTGATGAGAGTGGTCATGTAGAATTGTAATAAAAGGTATCATGGAGGACTCTGATGACAGGGTCCGTGGAGCACTGTGATGACAGTGGTCATCTAGAATTGTGATGAAATATACCAGGGAGCATTGTGATGACAGGGGTCATGGATCACCGCAATTATAGGGGCCATGGAGCATTGTGAATACAAAGTTCATGGAGCATTGAGATGACAGTGGTCATGGATCATTGTGATGACAAGGGTCCTGGAACCTTGTGATGACATGGTTCATGGAGCATTGTGATGACAAGGTTCTTCAAGCATTGTGATGACACGGGCATGGAGCATTATGATGACAAGAGTTCTGGAGCATTGTGATGAAAAGGGTATGGAGCACTGTGATTACAGGGGACCAGGAGCGTTGTGATTACATGGGCAGTGAATATTGTGATGACAGGGTTCATGGAGCATTGTGATGAGTGGGGCCTTGGAGTATTATGATGATAGGCGTCATGGGGTATTGTGATGAGAGTGGTCATAGAACATTGTGATGAAAGGGATCATGGAGCAATGTGATTACAGGGGCCATGGAGCATTTTGAATGCATAGGCCATGGAGCAGTGTGATGACAGGGGTCATGGAGCATTGTGATGAATGTGGTCATAGTTCATTGTGATGATATGTGTCCAGGAACATTGTGATGACATGGATCATGGAGCATTTTGATGACAAGGGCCATGGCGAATTGTGATGACAGGTGTCATGGGGCATTGTGATGACAGTGGTCATCTAGAATTGTGACGAAAGGTAACATGGAGCACTGTGATAACAGGGGCCATGGAGCATTGTGATGACAAAGGCCATGGAGCATTTTGATGACAAGTGTCATGGAGCATTGTGATGAGACGGACATGGAGCATTATCATGCCAAGAGTTCTGGAGCATTGTGGTGACAAGGGCATGGAGCATTGTGATGACAAGGGCCATGGCCAATTCTGATGACAGGTGTCCTCGGGCATTGTGATGACAGAGGTTATCTAGCATTGTGATGAAAGGTACCATGGATCAATGTGATAACAGGGGCCATGGAGCATTGTGATGATAAAGACCATGGAGCATTTTAATGAAAAGTGTCATGGAGAATTGTGATGAGACGGGCATGGAGCATTATGATGACAAGAGTTCTGGAGCATTGCGTTGACAAGGGAATGGAGCATTGTGATTACAGGGACCATGGAGGATAGTGATGACATCTGTCATGGAATATTGGGCTGACAGGGGCCATGGAGCATTGTGATGACAGGTATAATGTGGCATTGTAATGACAGTGGTCATAGAGCATTGTGATGAAATGGATCATGGAGCAATGTGATTACAGGGACCATGTAGCATTGCGAATGCATAGGCTATGGAGCATTGTGATGACAGGAGTCAAGGAGCATTGTGATGTAAGTGGTCATGGATCATTGTGATGACAAGTGTCCTGGACCATTGTGATGACACGGGTCATGGAGCATTGTGATGGCAAGGGCCATGGCGAATTGTGATGACATGTGTCTTGGGGCATTGTGATGACAGTGGTCATCTAGAACTGTGATAAAAGGTATCATGGAGCACTGTGATGACAGGGGCCATGGAGTATTGTAATGACAAGGCCATGGAACATTGTGATGACAAGTATCATGGAGCTTTGTGATGACACGAGCATTCATCATTATGATGACAAGAGTTCTGGAGCATTGTGATGACAAGGGCATGGAGCATTGTGATTACAGGGTCATGGAGCATTGTGATGACAACTGTCATGGAACATTGTGATGACAGGGTTCATGGAGCATTGTGATTAAAGGGGCCATGGAGCATTTTGATGACAAGGGCTGGCGAACATTTTGATTACATTGGTAATGGAGCATTGTGATGACATGGGCAGGGAACATTGTGAAGACAGGTGTAATGGAACATTGTGATTACAGGGGGCATGGAGCATTTTGATGACATGGGCAGGCAACATTGTGATGACAGGTGTCATGGAGCATTGTGATGAAAATTGTCATGGAACATTGTGCTGACAGGGATCATGGAGCATTGTGATGAGACGGTCATTGGAGCATTGTGATGACAGGCGTACTGGAGCCTTCTGAGGAAAGGTGTCATGGGTCATTGTGATTACAGCGATCATGGAACATTGTGATGACAGTGGTCATGGAGCATTGTAATGACAGGGGCCATGGAGCATTGTGATGACAGGGGTCATGGCGCATTGTGATCACAGGGGCCATGTATAATTGTGATGACAAAGGCCATGGAGCATTGTGATGACTGGTATCATGGAGCATTGTTCTGAAAAAGGTCATGGGGCAGTGTAATGACAAGTATCATGGAGGATGTGATGAAAGGAGTCATGGAGCATTGTGATTAAATGGATCATGAGGCATTTTGATGACAAGAGTCATGGAACATTGTGATGACAGGGCTAATGGAGCATTGTGATGACAAGGGCTATGGAGCATTGTGATGACTGGGGTCATGGAGCATTGTGATGAAAGGGGTCATGGATCACTACGATGACATGGGTAATGGAGCATTGTGATGATATGAGCATGGAGCATTGTGAGGACAGGGGCCAGGGAGCATTGAGATGATAAGGGCAGGGAACATTGTGATGACAGCATTCATGGATCATTGTGATGATAACTGTCATGGAACATTGTGCTGACATGGGCTACAGAGCATTGTGATGACAGGTGTCATGTGGCATTGTGATGACAGTGGTCATAGAGCATTGTTATGACAGGGGTCAAGGAGCATTGTGATGAAAGTGGTCATGGAGCAATGTGATGACACGGGCCTGGAGAATTATGATGACAAGAGTTCTGGAGCATTGTGATGACAAGGGTATGGAGCATTGTGATTACAGGGGACCAGGAGCATTGTGATTACATGGGCAGTGAATATTGTGATGACAGGGGTCATGGAGCACTGTGATGACTAGTGTCATGGAACATTGGGAGGACAGGGATCATGGAGCATTGTGATAAGAGTGGCCTTGGAGCATTATGATGATAGGCATCATGGGGCATTGTGATGACAGCGGTCTTGGAGCATTGTGATGAAAGGGATCATGGAGCAATGTGATTACAGGAGCCATGGAGCATTGTGAATGCATAGGCCATGGAGCAATGAAATGACAGGGGTCAAGGAGCATTGTGATGTAAGTTGTCATGGAGCATTGTGATGACAAGTGTCCATGAACATTGTGATGACATGGATCATGGATCATTGTGATGACAAGGGCCATGGCGAATTGTGATGACAGGTGTCATGGGGCATTGTGATGACAGTGGTCATCGAGAATTGTGAGGAAAGGTAACATGGAGCACTGTGATAACAGGGGCCATGGAGCATTGTGATGACAAAGGCCATGGAGCATTTTGATGACAAGTGTCATGGAGCATTGTGATGAGACGGGCATGGAGCATTATGATGCCAAGCGTTCTGGAGCATTGTGGTGACAAGGGCATGGAGCATAGTGATGACAAGAGTTCTGGAGCATTGTGATGAAAAGGGTATGGAGCACTGTGATTACAGGGGACCAGGAGCATTGTGATTACATGGGCAGTGAATATTGTGATGACAGGCGTTCATGGAGCACTGTGATGACAAGTGTCATTGAACATTGTGATGACAGGGTTCATGGAGCATTGTGATGAGAGGGCCTTGGAGCATTATGATGATAGGCGTCATGGGATATTGTGATGAGAGTGGTCATAGAACATTGTGATGAAAGGGATCATGGAGCAATGTGCTTACAGGAGCCATGGAGCATTGTGAATGCATAGGCCATGGAGCAATGAAATGACAGGGGTCAAGGAGCATTGTGATGTAAGTTGTCATGGAGCATTGTGATGACAAGTGTCCATGAACATTGTGATGACATGGTTCATGGAGCATTGTGATGACAAGTGCCATGGCGAATTGTGATGACAGGTGTCATGGGGCATTGTGATGACAGTGGTCATGTAGAATTGTAATGAAAGGTATCATGGAGGACTCTGACGACAGGGGCCGTGAGGCACTGTGATGACAGTGGTCATCTAGAATTGTGATGAAATATACCAGGGAGCATTGTGATGACAGGGGTCATGGATCACCGCAATTATAGGGGCCATGGAGCATTGTGAATACAAAGATCATGGAGCATTGAGATGACAGGGGTCATGGATCATTGTGATGACAAGGGTCCTGGAACCTTGTGATGACACGGTTCATGGAGCATTGTGATGACAAGGTTCTTCAAGCATTTTGATGACACGGGCATGGAGCATTATGATGACAAGAGTTCTGGAGCATTGTGATGAAAAGGGTATGGAGCACTGTGATTACAGGGGACCAGGAGCATTGTGATTACATGGGCAGTGAATATTGTGATGACAGGGGTTCATGGAGCACTGTGATGACAAGTGTCATGGAATATTGTGATGACAGGGTTCATGGAGCATTGTGATGAGACGGGCCTTGGAGCATTATGATGATAGGCGTCATGGGGTATTGTGATGAGAGTGGTCATAGAACATTGTGATGAAAGGGATCATGGAGCAATGTGATTACAGGGGCCATGGAGCATTTTGAATGCATAGGCCATGGAGCAGTGTGATGACAGGGTTCATGGAGCATTGTGATGAATGTGGTCATAGTTCATTGTGATGATAAGTGTCCAGGAACATTGTGATGACATGGATCATGGAGCATTGTGATGACAAGGGCCATGGCGAATTGTGATGACAGGTGTCATGGGGCATTGTGATGACAGTGGTCATCTAGAATTGTGATGAAAGGTAACATGGAGCACTGTGATAACAGGGGCCATGGAGCATTGTGATGACAAAGGCCATGGAGCATTTTGATGACAAGTGTCATGGAGCATTGTGATGAGACGGACATGGAGCATTATGATGCCAAGAGTTCTGGAGCATTGTGGTGACAAGGGCATGGAGCATTGTGATGACAAGGGCCATGGCCAATTCTGATGACAGGTGTCCTCGGGCATTGTGATGACAGAGGTTATCTAGCATTGTGATGAAAGGTACCATGGATCAATGTGATAACAGGGGCCATGGAGCATTGTGATGATAAAGACCATGGAGCATTTTAATGAAAAGTGTCATGGAGAATTGTGATGAGACGGACATGGAGCATTATGATGGCAAGAGTTCTGGAGCATTGCGTTGACAAGGGAATGGAGCATTGTGATTACAGGGACCATGGAGGATAGTGATGACATCTGTCATGGAATATTGGGCTGACAGGGGCCATGGAGCATTGTGATGACAGGTATAATGTGGCATTGTAATGACAGTGGTCATAGAGCATTGTGATGAAATGGATCACGGAGCAATGTGATTACAGGGACCATGTAGCATTGCGAATGCATAGGCTATGGAGCATTGTGATGACAGGAGTCAAGGAGCATTGTGATGTAAGTGGTCATGGATCATTGTGATGACAAGTGTCCTGGACCATTGTGATGACACGGGTCATGGAGCATTGTGATGGCAAGGGCCATGGCGAATTGTGATGACATGTGTCTTGGGGCATTGTGATGACAGTGGTCATCTAGAATTGTGATAAAAGGTATCATGGAGCACTGTGATGACAGGGGCCATGGAGTATTGTAATGACAAGGCCATGGAACATTGTGATGACAAGTATCATGGAGCTTTGTGATGACACGAGCATTCATCATTATGATGACAAGACTTCTGGAGCATTGTGATGACAAGGGCATGGAGCATTGTGATTACAGGGTCATGGAGCATTGTGATGACAACTGTCATGGAACATTGGGATGACAGGGTTCATGGAGCATTGTGATTAAAGGGGCCATGGAGCATTTTGATGACAAGGGCAGGCGAACATTTTGATTACATTGGTAATGGAGCATTGTGATGACATGGGCAGGGAACATTGTGAAGACAGGTGTAATGGAACATTGTGATTACAGGGGACATGGAGCATTTTGATGACATGGGCAGGCAACATTGTGATGACAGGTGTCATGGAGCATTGTGATGACAATTGTCATGGAACGTTGTGCTGACAGGGATCATGGAGCATTGTGATGAGACGGTCATTGGAGCATTGTGATGACAGGCGTACTGGAGCCTTCTGAGGAAAGGTGTCATGGGTCATTGTGATTACAGCGATCATGGAACATTGTGATGACAGTGGTCATGGAGCATTGTAATGACAGGGGCCATGGAGCATTGTGATGACAGGGGTCATGGAGCATTGTGTTGAAAGGGGCATGGAGCATTGTGACGACAATGGTCATGGAGCATTGTGATGACTGGTATCATGGAGCATTGTTCTGAAAAAGGTCATGGGGCAGTGTAATGACAAGTATCATGGAGGATGTGTTGAAAGGAGTCATGGAGCATTGTGATTAAATGGATCATGAGGCATTTTGATGACAAGAGTCATGGAACATTGAGATAACAGGGCTAATGGAGCATTGTGATGACAAGGGCTATGGAGCATTGTGATGATATGAGCATGGAGCATTGTGATGACAGGGGCCAGGGAGCATTGAGAATGACAAGGGCAGGGAACATTGTGATGACAGCAGTCATGGATCATTGTGATGATACCTGTCATGGAACATTGTGCTGACAGGGGCTATAGAGCATTGTGATGATAGGTGTCATGTGGCATTGTGATGACAGTGGTCATAGAGCATTGTGATGACAGGGGTCAAGGAGCATTGTGATGAGAGGGGCCTTGGAGCATTATGATGATAGGCGTCATGGGGCATTGTGATGACAGCGGTCTTGGAGCATTGTGATGAAAGGGATCATGGAGCAATGTGATTACAGGAGCCATGGAGCATTGTGAATGCATAGGCCATGGAGCAATGGAATGACAGGGGTCAAGGAGCATTGTGATGTAAGTTGTCATGGAGCATTGTGATGACTATTGTCCATGAACATTGTGATGACATGGTTCATGGAGCATTGTGATGACAGGTGTCATGTGGAATTGTGATGAGAGCGGTCATATAGAATTGTGAGGAAAGGTATCAGGGAGGACTCTGATAACAGGGGCCGTGGAGCACTGTGATGACAGTGGTCATCTAGAATTGTGATGAAATATACCAGGGAGCATTGTGATGACAGGGGTCATGGTTCACCGCAATTATAGAGGCCATGGAGCATTGTGAATACAAAGATCATGGAGCATTGAGATGACAGGGGTGACGGATCATTGTGATGACAAGGGTCCTGGAACCTTGTGATGACACGATTCATGGAGCATTGTGATGACAAGGTTCTTCAAGCATTGTGATGACACGGGCATGGAGCATTATGATGACAAGAGTTCTGGAGCATTGTGATGACAAGGGTATGGAGCACTATGATTACAGGGGACCAGGAGCATTGTGATTACATGGGCAGTGAATATTGTGATGACAGGGGTCATGGAGCACTGTGATGACTAGTGTCATGGAACATTGTGATGACAGGGATCATGGAGCATTGTGATGAGAGGGGCCTTAAAGCATTATGATGACAGGCGTCATGGGGCATTGTGATGACAGCGGTCTTGGAGCATTGTGATGAAAGGGATCATGGAGCAATGTGATTACAGGAGCCATGGAGCATTGTGAATGCATAGGCCATGGAGCAATGAAATGACAGGGGTCAAGGAGCATTGTGATGTAAGTTGTCATGGAGCATTGTGATGACAAGTGTCCATGAACATTGTGATGACATGGTTCATGGAGCATTGTGATGACAAGTGCCATGGCGAATTGTGATGACAGGTGTCATGGGGCATTGTGATGACAGTGGTCATGTAGAATTGTAATGAAAGGTATCATGGAGGACTCTGACGACAGGGGCCGTGGAGCACTGTGATGACAGTGGTCATCTAGAATTGTGATGAAATATACCAGGGAGCATTGTGATGACAGGGGTCATGGATCACCGCAATTATAGGGGCCAGGGAGCATTGTGAATACAAAGATCATGGAGCATTGAGATGACAGGGGTCATGGATCATTGTGATGACAAGGGTCCTGGAACCTTGTGATGACACGGTTCATGGAGCATTGTGATGACAAGGTTCTTCAAGCATTGTGATGAGACGGGCATGGAGCATTATGATGACAAGAGTTCTGGAGCATTGTGATGAAAAGGGTATGGAGCACTGTGATTACAGGGGACCAGGAGCATTGTGATTACATGGGCAGTGAATATTGTGATGACAGGGGTTCATGGAGCACTGTGATGACAAGTGTCATGGAACATTGTGATGACAGGGTTCATGGAGCATTGTGATGAGAGGGGCCTTGGAGCATTATGATGATACGCGTCATGGGGCCTTGTGATGACAGCGGTCTTGGAGCATTGTGATGAAAGGGATCATGGAGCAATGTGATTACAGGGGCCATGGAGCATTTTGAATGCATAGGCCATGGAGCAGTGTGATGACAGGGGTCATGGAGCATTGTGATGAATGTGGTCATAGTTCATTGTGATGATAAGTGTCCAGGAACATTGTGATGACATGGATCATGGAGCATTGTGACGATAAGGGCCATGGCGAATTGTGATGACAGGTGTCATGGGGCCTTGTGATGACAGTGGTCATCTACAATTGTGATGAAAGGTAACATGGAGCACTATGATAACAGGGGCCATGGAGCATTGTGATGACAAAGGCCATGGAGCATTTTGATGACAAGTGTCATGGAGCATTGTGATGAGACGGGCATGGAGCATTATGATGCCCAGAGTTCTGGAGCATTGTGGTGACAAGGGCATGAAGCATTGTGATGACAACGGCCATGGCCAATTCTGATGACAGGTGTCCTCGGGCATTGTGATGACAGAGGTTATCTAGCATTGTGATGAAAGGTACCATGGATCACTGTGATAACAGGGGCCATGGAGCATTGTGATGATAAAGGCCATGGAGCATTTTAATGAAAAGTGTCATGGAGAATTGTGATGAGACGGGCATGGAGCATTATGATGACAAGAGTTCTGGAGCATTGCGTTGACAAGGGAATGGAGCATTGTGATTACAGGGACCATGGAGGAGAGTGATGACATCTGTCATGGAATATTGGGCTGACAGGGGCCATGGAGCATTGTGATGACAGGTATAATGTGGCATTGTAATGACAGTGGTCATAGAGCATTGTGATGAAATGGATCATGGAGCAATGTGATTACAGGGACCATGTAGCATTGCGAATGCATAGGCTATGGAGCATTGTGATGACAGGAGTCAAGGAGCATTGTGATGTAAGTGGTCATGGATCATTGTGATGACAAGTGTCCTGGACCATTGTGATGACACGGGTCATGGAGCATTGTGATGGCAAGGGCCATGGCGAATTGTGATGACATGTGTCTTGGGGCATTGTGATGACAGTGGTCATCTAGAACTGTGATAAAAGGTATCATGGAGCACTGTGATGACAGGGGCCATGGAGTATTGTAATGACAAGGCCATGGAACATTGTGATGACAAGTATCATGGAGCTTTGTGATGACACGAGCATTCATCATTATGATGACAAGAGTTCTGGAGCATTGTGATGACAAGGGCATGGAGCATTGTGATTACAGGGTCATGGAGCATTGTGATGACAACTGTCATGGAAGATTGTGATGACAGGGTTCATGGAGCATTGTGATTAAAGGGGCCATGGAGCATTTTGATGACAAGGGCAGGCGAACATTTTGATTACATTGGTAATGGAGCATTGTGATGACATGGGCAGGGAACATTGTGAAGACAGGTGTAATGGAACATTGTGATTACAGGGGACATGGAGCATTTTGATGACATGGGCAGGCAACATTGTGATGACAGGTGTCATGGAGCATTGTGATGACAATTGTCATGGAACGTTGTGCTGACAGGGATCATGGAGCATTGTGATGAGACGGTCATTGGAGCATTGTGATGACAGGCGTACTGGAGCCTTCTGAGGAAAGGTGTCATGAGTCATTGTGATTACAGCGATCATGGAACATTGTGATGACAGTGGTCATGGAGCATTGTAATGACAGGGGCCATGGAGCATTGTGATGACAGGGGTCATGGGGCATTGTGATGACAGTGGTCATGGAGCATTGTGATGAAAGGGGCCATGGAGCACTGTGATCACAGGGGCCATGTATAATTGTGATGACAAAGACCATGGAGCATTGTGATGACAGTTGTCATGGAGCATTGTGTTGAAAGGGGCATGGAGCATTGTGACGACAATGGTCATGGAGCATTGTGATGACTGGTATCATGGAGCATTGTTCTGAAAAAGGTCATGGGGCAGTGTAATGACAAGTATCATGGAGGATGTGATGAAAGGAGTCATGGAGCATTGTGATTAAAAGGATCATGAGGCATTTTGATGACAAGAGACATGGAACATTGTGATGACAGGGCTAATGGAGCATTGTGATGACAAGTGCCATGGCGAATTGTGATGACAGGTGTCATGGGGCATTGTGATGACAGTGGTCATGTAGAATTGTAATAAAAGGTATCATGGAGGACTCTGATGACAGGGTCCGTGGAGCACTGTGATGACAGTGGTCATCTAGAATTGTGATGAAATATACCAGGGAGCATTGTGATGACAGGGGTCATGGATCACCGCAATTATAGGGGCCATGGAGCATTGTGAATACAAAGTTCATGGAGCATTGAGATGACAGTGGTCATGGATCATTGTGATGACAAGGGTCCTGGAACCTTGTGATGACATGGTTCATGGAGCATTGTGATGACAAGGTTCTTCAAGCATTGTGATGACACGGGCATGGAGCATTATGATGACAAGAGTTCTGGAGCATTGTGATGAAAAGGGTATGGAGCACTGTGATTACAGGGGACCAGGAGCGTTGTGATTACATGGGCAGTGAATATTGTGATGACAGGGTTCATGGAGCATTGTGATGAGTGGGGCCTTGGAGTATTATGATGATAGGCGTCATGGGGTATTGTGATGAGAGTGGTCATAGAACATTGTGATGAAAGGGATCATGGAGCAATGTGATTACAGGGGCCATGGAGCATTTTGAATGCATAGGCCATGGAGCAGTGTGATGACAGGGGTCATGGAGCATTGTGATGAATGTGGTCATAGTTCATTGTGATGATATGTGTCCAGGAACATTGTGATGACATGGATCATGGAGCATTGTGATGACAAGGGCCATGGCGAATTGTGATGACAGGTGTCATGGGGCATTGTGATGACAGTGGTCATCTAGAATTGTGATGAAAGGTAACATGGAGCACTGTGATAACAGGGGCCATGGAGCATTGTGATGACAAAGGCCATGGAGCATTTTGATGACAAGTGTCATGGACCATTGTGATGAGACGGACATGGAGCATTATGATGCCAAGAGTTCTGGAGCATTGTGGTGACAAGGGCATGGAGCATTGTGATGACAAGGGCCATGGCCAATTCTGATGACAGGTGTCCTCGGGCATTGTGATGACAGAGGTTATCTAGCATTGTGATGAAAGGTACCATGGATCAATGTGATAACAGGGGCCATGGAGCATTGTGATGATAAAGACCATGGAGCATTTTAATGAAAAGTGTCATGGAGAATTGTGATGAGATGGACATGGAGCATTATGATGACAAGAGTTCTGGAGCATTGCGTTGACAAGGGAATGGAGCATTGTGATTACAGGGACCATGGAGGATAGTGATGACATCTGTCATGGAATATTGGGCTGACAGGGGCCATGGAGCATTGTGATGACAGGTATAATGTGGCATTGTAATGACAGTGGTCATAGAGCATTGTGATGAAATGGATCATGGAGGAATGTGATTACAGGGACCATGTAGCATTGCGAATGCATAGGCTATGGAGCATTGTGATGACAGGAGTCAAGGAGCATTGTGATGTAAGTGGTCATGGATCATTGTGATGACAAGTGTCCTGGACCATTGTGATGACACGGGTCATGGAGCATTGTGATGGCAAGGGCCATGGCGAATTGTGATGACATGTGTCTTGGGGCATTGTGATGACAGTGGTCATGGAGCATTGTGATGAAAGGGGTCATGGAGCACTGTGATCACAGGGGCCATGTATAATTGTGATGACAAAGACCATGGAGCATTGTGATGACAGTTGTCATGGAGCATTGTGTTGAAAGGGGCATGGAGCATTGTGACGACAATGGTCATGGAACATTGTGATGACTGGTATCATGGAGCATTGTTCTGAAAAAGGTCATGGGGCAGTGTAATGACAAGTATCATGGAGGATGTGATGAAAGGAGTCATGGAGCATTGTGATTAAATGGATCAGGAGGCATTTTGATGACAAGAGTCATGGAACATTGTGATGACAGGGCTAATGGAGCATTGTGATGACAAGGGCTATGGAGCATTGTGATGACTGGGGTCATGGAGCATTGTGATGAAAGGGGTCATGGATCACATCGATGACATGGGTAATGGAGCATTGTGATGATATGAGCATGGAGCATTGTGATGACAGGGGCCAGGGAGCATTGAGAATGACAAGGGCAGGGAACATTGTGATGACAGCAGTCATGGATCTTTGTGATGATACCTGTCATGGAACATTGTGCTGACAGGGGCTATAGAGCATTGTGATGACAGGTGTCATGTGGCATTGTGATGACAGTGGTCATAGAGCATTGTGATGACAGGGGTCAAGGAGCATTGTGATGAAAGTGGTCATGGAGCACTGTGATGACACGGGAATGGAGCATTATGATGACAAGTGTTCTGGAGCATTGTGATGACAAAGGTATGGAACATTGTGATTACAGGGGACCAGGAGCATTGTGATTACATGGGCAGTGAATATTGTGATGACAGGGGTCATGGAGCACTGTGATGACTAGTGTCATGGAACATTGTGATGACAGGGATCATGGAGCATTGTGATGAGAGGGGCCTTGGAGCAGTATGATGAGAGGCGTCATGGGGCATTGTGATGACAGCGGTCTTGGAGCATTGTGATGAAAGGGATCATGGAGCAATGTGCTTACAGGAGCCATGGAGCATTGTTAATGCATAGGCCATGGAGCAATGAAATGACAGGGGTCAAGGAGCATTGTGATGTAAGATGTCATGGAGCATTGTGATGACAAGTGTCCATGAACATTGTGATGACATGGTTCATGGAGCGTTGTGATGACAAGTGCCATGGCGAATTGTGATGACAGGTGTCATGGGGCATTGTGTTGAAAGGGGCATGGAGCATTGTGACGACAATGGTCATGGAGCATTGTGATGACTGGTATCATGGAGCATTATCCTGAAAAATGTCATGGGGCAGTGTAATGACAAGTATCATGGAGGATGTGATGAAAGGAGTCATGGAGCATTGTGATTAAATGGATCATGAGGCATTTTGATGACAAGAGTCATGGAACATTGTGATGACAGGGCTAATGGAGCATTGTGATGACAAGGGCTATGGAGCATTGTGATGACAGGTGTCATGCAGCATTGTGATGAAAGGGGTCATGGATCACTACGATGACATGGGTAATGGAGCATTGTGATGATATGGGCATGGAGCATTGTGATAACAGGGGCCAGGGAGCATTGAGATGACAAGAGCAGGGAACATTCTGATGACAGCAGTCATGTATCATTGTGATGATACCTGTCATGGAACATTGTGCTGACAGGGGCTATAGAGCATTGTGATGACAGGTGTCATGTGGCATTGTGATGACAGTGGTCATAGAGCATTGTGATGAAAAGGATCATGGAGCAATGTGATTACAGGTGTCATGTGGCATTGTGATGTCAGTGGTCATAGAGCATTGTGATGACAGGGGTCAAGGAGCATTGTGATGAAAGTGGTCATGGAGCACTGTGATGACACGGGCATGGAGCATTATGATGACAAGAGTTCTGGAGCATTGTGATGACAAGGGTATGGAGCATTGTGATTACAGGTGAACAGGAGGATTGTGATTACATGGGCAGTGAATATTGTGATGACAGGGGTCATGGAGCACTGTGATGACTAGTGTCATGGAACATTGTTGATGACAGGGATCATGGAGTATTGTGATGAGGGGGGCCTTGGAGCACTGTGATGATAGGCGTCATGGGGCATTGTGATGACAGCGCCCTTGGAGCATTGTGATGAAAGGGATCATGGAGCAATGTGATTACAGGAGCCATGGAGCATTGTGAATGCATAGGCCATGGAGCAATGAAATGACAGGGGTCAAGGAGCATTGTGATGTAAGTTGTCATGGAGCATTGTGATGACAAGTGTCTATGAACATTGTGATGACATGGTTCATGGAACATTGTGATGACAAGTGCCATGGCGAATTATGATGACGTGTGTCATGGTGCATTCTGATGACAGTGGTCATGTAGAATTGTAATGAAAGGTATCATGGAGGACTCTGACGACAGGGGCCGTGGAGCAATGTGATGACAGTGGTCATCTAGAATTGTGATGAAATATACCAGGGAGCATTGTGATGACAGGGGTCATGGATCACCGCAATTATAGGGGCCAGGGAGCATTGTGAATACAAAGATCATGGAGCATTGAGATGACAGGGGTCATGGATCATTGTGATGACAAGGGTCCTGGAACCTTGTGATGACACGGTTCATGGAGCATTGTGATGACAAGGTTCTTCAAGCATTGTGATGAGACGGGCATGGAGCATTATGATGACAAGAGTTCTGGAGCATTGTGATGAAAAGGGTATGGAGCACTGTGATAACAGGGGACCAGGAGCATTGTGATTACATGGGCAGTGAATATTGTGATGACAGGGGTTCATGGAGCACTGTGATGACAAGTGTCATGGAACATTGTGATGACAGGGTTCATGGAGCATTATGATGAGAGGGGCCTTGGAGCATTATGATGATACGCGTCATGGGGCCTCGTGATGACAGCGGTCTTGGAGCATTGTGGTGAAACGGATCATGGAGCAATGTGATTACAGGGGCCATGGAGCATTTTGAATGCATAGGCCATGGAGCAGTGTGATGACAGGGGTCATGGAGCATTGTGATGAATGTGGTCATAGTTCATTGTGATGATAAGTGTCCAGGAACATTGTGATGACATGGATCATGGAGCATTGTGATGACAAGGGCCATGGCGAATTGTGATGACAGGTGTCATGGGGCCTTGTGATGACAGTGGTCATCTAGAATTGTGAGGAAAGGTAACATGGAGCACTATGATAACAGGGGCCATGGAGCATTGTGATGACAAAGGCCATGGAGCATTTTGATGACAAGTGTCATGGAGCATTGTGATGAGACGGGCATGGAGCATTATGATGCCCAGAGTTCTGGAGCATTGTGGTGACAAGGGCATGGAGCATTGTGATGACAACGGCCATGGCCAATTCTGATGACAGGTGTCATCGGGCATTGTGATGACAGAGGTTATCTAGCATTGTGATGAAAGGTACCATGGATCACTGTGATAACAGGGGCCATGGAGCATTGTGATGATAAAGGCCATGGAGCATTTTAATGAAAAGTGTCATGGAGAATTGTGATGAGACGGGCATGGAGCATTATGATGACAAGAGTTCTGGAGCATTGCGTTGACAAGGGAATGGAGCATTGTGATTACAGGGACCATGGAGGAGAGTGATGACATCTGTCATGGAACATTGTGCTGACAGGGGCCATGGAGCATTGTGATGACAGGTATAATGTGGCATTGTAATGACAGTGGTCATAGAGCATTGTGATGAAATGGATCATGGAGCAATGTGATTACAGGGACCATGTAGCATTGCGAATGCATAGGCTATGGAGCATTGTGATGACAGGAGTCAAGGAGCATTGTGATGTAAGTGGTCATGGATCATTGTGATGACAAGTGTCCTGGACCATTGTGATGACACGGGTCATGGAGCATTGTGATGGCAAGGGCCATGGCGAATTGTGATGACATGTGTCTTGGGGCATTGTGATGACAGTGGTCATCTAGAATTGTGATAAAAGGTATCATGGAGCACTGTGATGACAGGGGCCATGGAGTATTGTAATGACAAGGCCATGGAACATTGTGATGACAAGAATCACGGAGCTTTGTGATGACACGAGCATTCATCATTATGATGACAAGAGTTCTGGAGCATTGTGATGACAAGGGCATGGAGCATTGTGATTACAGGGTCATGGAGCATTGTGATGACAACTGTCATGGAAGATTGTGATGACAGGGTTCATGGAGCATTGTGATTAAAGGGGCCATGGAGCATTTTGATGACAAGGGCAGGCGAAGATTTTGATTACATTGGTAATGGAGCATTGTGATGACATGGGCAGGGAACATTGTGAAGACAGGTGTAATGGAACATTGTGATTACAGGGGACATGGAGCATTTTGATGACATGGGCAGGCAACATTGTGATGACAGGTGTCATGGAGCATTGTGATGACAATTGTCATGGAACGTTGTGCTGACAGGGATCATGGAGCATTGTGATGAGACGGTCATTGGAGCATTGTGATGACAGGCGTACTGGAGCCTTCTGAGGAAAGGTGTCATGAGTCATTGTGATTACAGCGATCATGGAACATTGTGATGACAGTGGTCATGGAGCATTGTAATGACAGGGGCCATGGAGCATTGTGATGACAGGGGTCATGGGGCATTGTGATGACAGTGGTCATGGAGCATTGTGATGAAAGGGGTCATGGAGCACTGTGATCACAGGGGCCATGTATAATTGTGATGACAAAGACCATGGAGCATTGTGATGACTGGTATCATGGAGCATTGTTCTGAAAAAGGTCATGGGGCAGTGTAATGACAAGTATCATGGAGGATGTGATGAAAGGAGTCATGGAGCATTGTGATTAAATGGATCATGAGGCATTTTGATGACAAGAGTCATGGAACATTGTGATGACAGGGCTAATGGAGCATTGTGATGACAAGAGCTATGGAGCATTGTGATGACTGGGGTCATGGAGCATTGTGATGAAAGGGGTCATGGATCACTACGATGACATGGGTAATGGAGCATTGTGATGATATGAGCATGGAGCATTGTGATGACAGGGGCCAGGGAGCATTGAGAATGACAAGGGCAGGGAACATTGTGATGACAGCAGTCATGGATCATTGTGATGATACCTGTCATGGAACATTGTGCTGACAGGGGCTATAGAGCATTGTGATGACAGGTGTCATGTGGCATTGTGATGACAGTGGTCATAGAGCATTGTGATGACAGGGGTCAAGGAGCATTGTGATGAAAGTGGTCATGGAGCACTGTGATGACACGGGAATGGAGCATTATGATGACAAGAGTTCTGGAGCATTGTGATGACAAGGGTATGGAGCATTGTGATTACAGGGGACCAGGAGCATTGTGATTACATGGGCAGTGAATATTGTGATGACAGGGGTCATGGAGCACTGTGATGACTAGTGACATGGAACATTGTGATGACAGGGATCATGGAGCATTGTGATGAGACGGGCCTTGGAGCATTATGATGATAGGCGTCATGAGGCATTGTGATGACAGCGGTCTTGGAGCATTGTGATGAAAGGGATCATGGAGCAATGTGATTACAGGAGCCATGGAGCATTGTGAATGCATAGGCCATGGAGCAATGGAATGACAGGGGTCAAGGAGCATTGTGATGTAAGTTGTCATGGAGCATTGTGATGACTATTGTCCATGAACATTGTGATGACATGGTTCATGGAGCATTGTGATGACAGGTGTCATGTGGAATTGTGATGAGAACGGTCATATAGAATTGTGATGAAAGGTATCAGGGAGGACTCTGATGACAGGGGCCGTGGAGCACTGTGATGACAGTGGTCATCTAGAATTGTGATGAAATATACCAGGGAGCATTGTGATGACAGGGGTCATGGATCACCGCAATTATAGAGGCCATGGAGCATTGTGAATACAAAGATCATGGAGCATTGAGATGACAGGGGTCATGGATCATTGTGATGACAAGGGTCCTGGAACCTTGTGATGACACGGTTCATGGAGCATTG
>NW_028121701.1:0-26430 GCF_965194805.1 Balaenoptera borealis | reverse complement strand
CATCCCAAGTCCACGGACTTACTGTTAAGAAAGCAATTCTCACCAAAGTGATCACAGATTCAACACAATCCCTATCAGAATCCTAGCTGATTTCTTAGTAGAAATTTTGCAAGCATATGGAATTGTCAAGGACCCAGAAGAGCCAAGACAATCATGAAAAATAAGGTCATGTTGGAGGACTCATACTTCCCAATTTTAACTCACAGAATGGGAGAATATATCAAAATCAAAATTTTGATAAGAATGTGTATCTAGAATACATAGAACTCTTAAAACTCAATAAAAAAGAGAAATAGCCCAAATAAAAACCAGGCCAGGATCTGAATACACATTTCTCCAAGGATAACACACAACTGGCCAATAAGCACACAGAAAGATGTTCAACATCATAATCAGGAGGCAAATGCAAATCAAAAGCAAAATGAGATACAACTTCACGTCCACTAGAATAGATCCAATGAAAAAGTCAGATAATAAGTGTTGGTGAGTTAGTAGAGAAATTGAAATCCTCATACATTGCTACTGGGAATGTAAAATGGTGCAGCCACTTTGGCAAACAGTCTGACAACTCCTCAGATGATGAAATATAAAGTTATCACATGATCTAGGAATTCCATTCCTGGGTACGTACCCAAGACAAATGAAAACATATTGTCCATATAAAAACCTGTACATGAATAGAAAAGCATTTATATTTTATAAATATAAAATCATTATTTTATAAAAGCATTATTCATAGTAGCCAAAAGGTGGAAACAACCAAATGTCCATCAACAAACAGATAAACAAACTGTGATACATACATACGATGAAATATTATTGAGCCATTAGAAGGAATAAAATAATGATACAAGCCCTAACTTGGATGAACCCAAAAACATCATGCTGAGTTACAAGAAGCCAGTCACAAAAGTCCACACATTAAATGATTCCATTTGTATTAAGGTCTAGAATAGGAAAATTTATAATAGAGACAAAGTAGATCAGTGGTTGACTTAGGGCTTGGGGGGAGGTGGGTGATGAGGAAATAGAGGGGTGATAGCTAAGGGGTATAGAGTTTCTTTCTGAGGTGATAAAAATGTTCTAAAGTCAACTGTGTTGATGGTTGCACATATCTGTGAATAGGGTAAAAATCATTAAATGGTACACTTTAAGTGGGAGAATTATATATGTGCATTACATATTAAAAAAGCTGTTTGAAAAAAAAATGTTCTATGAGCATTTGAAAGGTTGTGTTTTAAAAGCATACAAACATTTATACACATCAACCTCAATATTTCCAGATGTTTCTCTAACTCTGCTTTTTTTTTTTTTAATTTCATTTCTATGGTCTGTCATGGGCTAAGTATGTGTGTTCAAGCTCTCTAGTGTTCTGTATTATCCATTTCTCCTTGAGGGTCCTCTAGGGCAGCGGTCCCCAACCTTTTTGCCACCAGGGACCGGTGTCATGGAAGACAATTTTTCCACAGACGGGGTTGGGGGGTGGGGGGATGGTTCAGGCGGTAACGTGAGGAATGGGGAGCGATAGGGAGCTGCAGATGAAGTTTCTCTCGCTCGCCCGCCCGCCGCTCACCTCCTCTGTGCGGCCTGGGCTAGAGTATGCTTCTGCAGGTTATATTTCCATCTTTCTTTTCCAAGCTATGTCTCCTAGACTACCCACTGCAGAATTGCAATGTTGTTTTTTCATCTTACACATTCTTTTTTGTGTGTGATAAACACAGAAGATTAAATTTACCATCTTAACCAATTTTTAAGCATACAGTTCAGCAGTGTTAAGTATGTTCACACTGTTGCACAACAGATCTCTAGAACATCTTCATCTTGCAACACTGAAACTCTATACCCAATAAACATGAACTCCCCCTCCTTTCTCTCCCCAGCCGTTGGCAGCCACTTTTCTACTTTGTTTCTATGATTTTCACTATTTCAGATACTTCACGTAGGCGGAATATACAGTGTTTATCTTTTTGTGACTGGCTTATTTCACTCAGCACAAGGTCCTTGAGATTCACCTATGTTATAGCATGTGACAGGATTTTCTTCTTTTAAGGCTGCATAACATTCTATTGTATAGATATCACATTATATTTATCCATTCATCTGCTGATGGACGTATCTTGATTATCGTGAGTAATGCTGCAATGAACATGGGTGTGCAGATATCTGTGAGATCCTGCTTTGAATTCCTTTGGATATACACCCAGAAGTGGGATTGCTGTATCATATCGTCATTCTATTTTTAATTTTTTAGGAACCTCCACACTGTTTTCCATAATGGCTGTGCCGTTTTATATTTCCACCAGCAGTGCACAAGGGATCCAATTTCTCTGCATCCTTGACAACGATTGTTATTTTCTGTTCTTTTGATACTACCCATCCTAATAGGTGTGCAGTAGTATCTCATTGTGGTTTTGATTTGCATTTCTTTGATGATTAGTGATATTAAGCATCTTTTCATATACTTGTTGGCCATTCATATATACTCCCTGGAGAAGTGTCTATTCGAGTCCTTTACCCATTTTTAAATTGGGTTTCTTTGTTGTTGACTTTTAGAAGTTCCATATATAATCTGGATATTGGTCACTTATCATGATTTGCAAATATTTTCTCCTATTCCACAGGTTGTCTTTTAACTCTGTTGATTGTGTCCTTTGAAGCAGAGTTTTAAATTCTGATATAGTATAATTTATTTATTTTTGCTTTTGTTGCCTATACTGTTGGTGTCATAGCCACGAAATCATTGCCAAATCCAATGTCATGAAGCTTTCCCCCCATGTTTTCTTCTAAGAGTTTTATAATTTTAGCTCTTCTGTTTGGATCTTTGATCCATTTTGGGTTAATTTTGTATATGGTAAAAGGTAATGGTCCAAATTAATTCTTCTGCATGTGGATATCCAGTTTTCCTTTGACAGCTAGGTAGTAATGGCTTGTGTCCTATACACTTTTCTTTTATGTTATTAGAAAAAGGGGGCCATGGGTGAACATAAATAGATTTGATCTTGGGTCTTTTTTATTGTAATTTTTTAAAAGTTTGTATTGAGATTCTTTCTGTCTTTGTCACAGTCATCTGGAATGCCTTAAGCTTTCCCTCCCCTGTTTCAGTGTTGAGACATGATACTTCACTTCTAATACTATCAGCCTTGGGTATTTAATTGTAATTTTGTTTCTAAATTGCCAGTGTCTTTTCCCAGAAGTAACAATTATCTTACAAATAAATACATACATCCACACAGACAAAGAAGCACTGAAGTGATATGCATAAGAAAGCAAAAAATAAAAAGATGGAACTCTGTTTAAATTGTGAGACTATAGTCTCATCAGAATTAAGTGGAAACACGTAGACACAGGCGTTTGCGTGTGCATGCTCTCTCTCTCTCACACCCCCTACCCCACTCCCCATTACCTGCAATATCTATTTGCAAGGATTTCTTCTCTTCGGGCCAGGCTTCCTTAGGAACGGTCCTCTTACTGTGGATCTCCCCTTTCTGTTTAATGGCTTTAGTGTCTGCTAGATTATCAATCTTCGTGTCTTGTAGTTGAGCTGACTGCTCTGAAGCAGCAGCAGCCCTGGAACCTAAGAGAGGGAAATCACGATTCAGACAGGAAGCTGACAAAAATTATTTTAAAATACCTCTCAAGCATCTACTAGTGTGAGAAGAGAGTTACACTGGATAAACAGTGAGATGGATGCAGGACAGGAATAAAGACGCAGACGTAGAGAACAGACGTGAGGACACGGGGAGGGGGAAGGGGAAGCTGGGACGAAGTGAGAGAGTGGCACGGACTCATATACTACCAAATGTAAAATAGATAGTTAGTGGGAAGCAGCCGCATAGCACAGGGAGATCAGCTCAGTGTGGTGTGACCAGCTAGAGGGGTGGGATCGGGAGGGTGGGAGGGAGATGCAAGAGGGAGGAGATATGGGGATATATGTATATGTATAGCTGATTCACTTTGTTATAAAGCAGAAACTAACACACCATTGTCAAGCAATTATACTCCAATAAAGATGTTTAAAACAAAACCAAAAAAACTGAGATGGAAAGAGAAAAGCATTTTGGGCAAAGGTGAATACATATGAAAAAAAATGGAATCAGGAAAGCAATTGAACATCTAAGAAACAGTGCAAGTATATAATTTATTAGATTATAGAATTTGTAAGGAAAAGAGAAAAATTAGCATTTGAAAGGTTCTTTGGGAGCCCATTCTACTGTTCTGAAAGACTAGGCTTAAAAAGTTTAGTTTTCATTCTTTTTCTTTAATAAATGTATTTATTTGTTTATTTATTTGGTTGCATTGGGTGCTCATTGCTGCGCGCGGGCTTTCTGTAGTTGCGGCGAGCGGGGCTACTCTTCGTTGTGGTGCGCGGGCTTCTCATTGCGGTGGCTTCTCTTGTTGCGGAGCATGGGCTCTAGGCTCGCGGGCTTCAGTAGTCGTGGCATGCGGGCTCAGTAGTTGTGGTGCATGGACTTAGCTGCTCCACGGCATGTGGGGTCTTCCTGGACCAGGGCTTGAACCCGTGTCCCCTGCGACGGCAGGCAGATTCTTAACCACTGCGCCACCACGGAAGCCCCTCTTGTTTCCTGTTCTTGTTCTATGTTATTTTGCTTATTTTATATACTCAACAATAATTTGGAAGACAGATATCTAGTTTTAAAATTCTTTTCGAGTTTCATTTTTTGGTAGCTTTTTTCCATTGTGGTAAAATATACATAAAATTTACCATTTCAAACATTTTTAAGTATACAAGTTAAGGCATTAAGTATATTCACATTGTTGGGCAACCATCACACCATCCATCTCCAGAATTAACTCATTTTCCCAAATGGAAACTCTGTACCTATTAAACAATAACTCCCTTTTCCTCCTCCTCCAACCCTTTTGTGACTGGCTTGTATTACTTAGCACAATGCCTTCAAAGTCCATCCACAGTGTAGCATGTGTCAGAAATTCACTCCTTTTTAAGGCTGAATAATATTCTATTGTATGTATGTATCACATTGTATTGATCCATTCATCAGGTGGTAGACATCTGGATTGTTCTCACCCTTTGGCTATTGTTAATAATGCTGCTATGAACCTGGGTGTTCAAAATCTGTTCAAATCCCTGCTTTCGATTCTTTTGGGTATATACTTAGAAGAAGAATTGCTAGATCATATAGTAATTCTATGTTTCATTTTTTGAGGAACCACTACACTGTTTTCCACGGTGGCTATACCATTTTACATTCCCATCAGCAATACACAAGAGTTCCAATTTCACCATATCCCTGCCAACCCTTGCTCTTTTTTATTTCATAAAAGCCATCCTAATGGGTATGAAGTGGTATCTCTTTGTAGTTTTTATTTACATTTCCTTCATGACTAATGAAGTAAAACATCTTTTCACGTTCTTTTTGGCCATCTGTATCTTTCCTGGAGAAATGTCTCTTCAGATTCTGTACTCATTTAAAAATTAGATTGCTTTTTGCTGTTGTTGAACTGTAAGAGTTCTTCATATATTATGGATAGTCATCTCTCATCAGATATATGAATTGCAAATGTTTTTCCCAATTCTGTGTGCAACCTTTTTACTATGTTGATGGTGTTTTTTTTTTTTTTTTTTTTTTTTGGTGCACACAAGTTTTAAATTTTAATCAAGTCAAATTTATTTTTTATGAAAACTTCTTTAACCTATCTGATCACCAAGTCATGAATAAAATGACAGCTCTTTAGTCAAAAAGACAAAAAAATACAATTGTTTTTTCTTTTCATGCCTTTCATTCCAAAATTAACTTTTGGCATTTTTTTTTCCACCTTGTAACTAAATTTGCTATTTAGATGAGTGTTGTGTCAAACTGACTTCAAAGTTCACCACTGATCACTTTCAGCATTGCTTCATTTCTCTGTAATGAATTCTTCATTTTGATTCATCTCTTCAGCTGGGTGAGTCTTCAAGTGAATTTTTCAAGAAGGTACAGAGGTTGAATATACTTTCTAGCTGCTGTGTACTTGTGAAAATGTCTTTTCATTGTCATAGTGCTTAATGAAAATGCACTGGGTCCATAAATCCTTGAATTATATAATTTCCCCAATAAATACAGATTTGGTTCCATTATTTTTACATTTAGTATTTTAAATAAGCCTGATATCAGACTAAATTTTCTTCTCTTAACTTTTTTTTTTAAATTGTATATTTATGGGATTTTCTTCTATTTATTTTGACTCAAAAATCTTTTTCTGATATGTGTCTCAGTCTCTGATTTTTCCCTGGATTTTTATGGCAACTTTCAATCTGCATACAGTGTTCCCCTTTTCAGGAGGAGGATGTTTTATTCAATTAAGTGTTTGAATATTACTTTCTTCTTCAGCTGCAGATATAATTCTTGGTTTGGTTTACTTAGCTATGTTTCTTATGTCTCTCATCATCTTTCACAGCATTTTCATTTTCTTCTCCTTTTTCCTCTGTAATTTTGCAGACTCTCAGATTTGTCCTCATCACTAATTTAACTTCCTTCATGTTAATTCCACCCTTTCTTGCCTGCAAAATGTATTTTAAATCTGTTACCAAATCTTTACAGTTTTAGGCAGTCTTTTCCTTCATATGTTCATTCCTGCCCACCCCCTCCCCCACACACACACACTTTTTTTCTAAATTGAGACAAAACATGAAATTCACCATTTAAGGGTTCTGCCGCGGAGACACGTGAAGGTCGGTGACTTGGTGCGGAGTTTGTCTCGGCACGCGTGGCCGCGCTGGGATGGCGTCCTCCTCGTCTTCCTCCGCAGCGGGTTTGGGCTCGGTCGACCCGCAGCTGCAGCATTGCACGGAGGTAGAGACTCAGAAGCAGCGCTTCCAGCAGCTGGTGCACCAGATGACGGAACTTTGTTGGGAAATGTGCATGGACAAGCCTGGGCCAAAGTTGGACAGTCGGGCTGAGGCTTGTTTTGTGAACTGCGTTGAGCGCTTCATTGATACAAGCCAATTCATCTAGAATCGACTGGAACAGACCCAGAAATCCAAGCCAGTCTTCTCAGAAAGCCTTTCTGACTGACCTGAGTATTACCTCTCTGGAAAAGGAAGGTAGTTCAAGAAATGAAGAGCAGTTGATGGGATGGTTGAAGAAAAGGCTGTGGGGGGATCGGCTCCCACCTTTGTCACTCTTGGGACATCCTGTCATCTGAGAATGAATAAAGACCGATTTTTGTGTGTGGGGGTGGTTTGAGGGTCAAATGTGTTTGGGGTTGTGTTTTTTAATGCTAATCTTGGGAAAACAATTGACAGATGAATGGAAAACTCTACTAGGTGTATGTTACTGTATGTGGGACGATGCTTTCCTCATAGTCCCATTAACTGCTTCCTATAATTTTAATAGTGGAACTGCTCTATAATTTGATATGTGGGACCACATAGGTAATAATCTGTTATTTGTGTGGATTCCTTTCAGATTTCTGGAGAGATCGATATACATCTTTGTGTCTCTCAGAAAGGGCAGCAGTGGGGGAAAGAGTAATTTGGTACTTGACTGTAGGCCTCCTTATCTAGTGTTTGATTATCAGTGCTGGAAAAAAAATGTATGGAGTATTCATACAGTACATTTCACTTTTCTAGATTATCTCCCTCCCTTATACTGTGATTCACTTAAATTTCTATATATAAAGTACAGTCTTGAGCTAGTACAGGTAGCCTGAGAGTCTAGAGGACTTTAGTTAAAGGAATCTAGCCAGCGAACATAATTCTCATACTAAACTGCCACAAGGAAGACGTTAACTTACCCTGTATGTCAGGGTCCAAAAAAATTTAAAGATGTGCCTAAATGAAAAAATAAGTTATAAAGATTTAGGCCAGTCAAAAACTAACAGCAGTTTCAGGTAGAGGTGCATGCCTAACGTAAACCAGCATAGTTTCCATTTACTGCGTTCTTTTCATCACTGAAATAAAAACTTCTACAAGATTCAAAAAAAAAAATTCACCGATTAAAGTAAGTGTACAATTCACTAGTTCTTAGTATTTTCACAACCAATATTGCTATCTAATTCCAGAACATTTTTGTCACGCCCCCACAAAGAAATCTTGTATATGTTAGCTGTTACTCCCTATTTTCCCCTCCCCAACATCCCCTGGCATCCACTAATCTACTTTCTGTCTATATGGATTTGCTCATTCTGGACATTTCATATACATGGAATTATACAATATATGACCGTTTGCTATTGGCTTGAAATATTTCTCCGTTTAATAGTGTCAGTTTTTCGGACTTCCCTGGTGGTACAGTGGTTAAGAATCCGCCTGCCAATGCAGGGGACACGGGCTCGAGCCCTGGTCTGGGAAGATCTCACATGCCGCGGAGCAACTAAGCCTGCGCGCCAAAACTACTGAGCCTGCGCTCTAGAGCCCAAGAGCCACAACTACTGAAGCCCATGCACTTAGAGCCCGTGCTCCTCAACAAGAGAAGCCAGCACAATGAGAAGCCCGCGCACCACAACAAAGAGTAGCCCCTGCTCGCCACAGCTAGAGAAAACTCGCGCGCGGCAACGAAGACCCAGCGCAGCCAAAAATAAAAATACAAATAAATAAATAAATAAATTTATTTATTTATTTAAAAAAATAGTGTCAGGTTTTTTCATTTTAATTCTGTTAGTTTTTCTTTATGTATTTGGGACTTGCTTATACTGCATTTGTCTTTTAAGTCATATAGGAGAAAAACTGACTTACAAACAAAAATACATTTATACTGTCTTTTGTATTTACTTATGTAGTTACCTTTAGTACTTTTTTCATGTGGATTTAAGTTACTGTCTGGTGTTCACCATTCCATCTTGAAAAAAATCTCTTTAGTATTTTCTGTGGGTCAGTTTGCTAGCAGTGGAGTCTTTCAACTGTTGTTTATCTGAGAATGTCTTCATCTCTCCTTCATTTCTGAAGGGTAGTTTTGCTAGGTACAGAATACTTGGTAGGCAGGTTCTTTTCCTCAGCTCTTTGCATATGTCATTGCAATGCCTTCTGGCCTCTATGGTTTCTGATGAAAAATCAGCAATTAGTTTTATTGAAGATTCTTTGTACATGATAACTCCGCTCTTGCTGCTTTAACACTGTCTTTGTCATTTGATGGTTTATGATGTATGTAGATGTGGCTCTCTTTGACTGTATCATGCTTGGACTTCCTTGAGCTTTTGGGATGTGCAGATTAACAGCAGTCATCAAATTTGTGAAATTTTAGGCCATTATTTCTCCAAATACTCCTTCAGTCTCTTTTTCTGTCTCTTCATCTGGAACTCCCATTATGTGTATAATAGGATGCTTGAAGGTGTCCCATAGGACTCTGAGATTCTGTTAATTTCTCTTCATTCTTTTTTCTTTCTGTTTCTCACACTGGATAATCTCAATTGGCCTATCTTCAAGTTCACTGACTCATACTTCTGCCTGTTCAAATCTGATACTGAGCTTTCTCCAGTCAATTTTTTATTTTAGTTATTGTACTTTTCAACTACAGATCTTCTATTTGGTTCTTTTTTGTAATTTCTCTTTATTGATATTCTCTATTTGGTAAGACACTGTTCTTATACTTCTTTTTTTTTTTTTTAAACATCTTTATTGAAGTATAATTGCTTCACAATTGTGTGTTAGTTTCTGCTTTATAACAAAGTGAATCAGCTACAGATATACACACGTTTCCATATCTCCTCCCTTCCGCATCTCCCTCCCTCCCACCCTCCCCATCCCACCCCCCCCCAAGGTGGTCACAAAGCACCGTGCTGATCTCCCTGTGCTATGCGGCTGCTTCCCACTAGCTATCTATTTTACATTTGGTAGTGTATATATGTCCATGACACTCTCTCATCCTGTCGCATCTCACCCCTCCCCCTCCCCATATCCTCAAGTCCATTCTTTAGTAGGTCTGTGTCTTTATTCCCATCTTGCCACTAGGTTCTTCATGGCCCTTTTTTTTTCCCTTAGATTCCATATATATGTGTTAGCATACTGTATTTTTTTTTCTCTTTCTGACTTACTTCACTCTGTATGACAGACTCTAACTCCATCCACCTCATTACAAATACCTCCATTTCATTTCTTTTTATGGCTGAGTAATATTCCACTGTATATATGTGCCACATCTTCTTTATCCATTCATCCGATGATGGACACTTAGGTTGCTTCCATGTCCTGGCTATTGTAAATAGAGCTGCAATGAACATTTTGGTACATGACTCTTTTTGAATTATGGTTTTCTCAGGGTATATGCCCAGAAGTGGGATTGCTGGGTCGTATGGTAGTTCTATTTGTAGTTTTTTAAGGAACCTCCATACTGTCCTCCATAGTGGCTGTATCAATTTACATTCCCACCAACAGTGCAAGAGTGCTCCCTTTTCTCCACACCCTCTCCAGCATTTATTGTTTCTAGATTTTTTGATGATGGCCATTCTGACCGGTGTGAGATGATACCTCATTGTAGTTTTGATTTGCATTTCTCTAATGATTAATGATGTTGAGCATGCTTTCATGTGTCTGTTGGCCATCTGTATATCTTCTTTGGAGAAATGTCTATTTAGGTCTTCTGCCCATTTTTGGATTGGGTTGTTTGTTTTTTTGTTATTGAGCTGCATGAGCTGCTTGTAAATCTCGGAGATTAATCCTTTGTCAGTTGCTTCATTTGCAAATATTTTCTCCCATTCTGAGGGTTGTCTTTTGGTCTTGTTTATGGTTTCCTTTGCTGTGCAAAAGCTTTTAAGTTTCATTAGGTCCCATTTGTTTATTTGTGTTCTTATTTCCATTTCTCTAGGATCTGGGTCAAAAAGGATCTTGCTGTGATTTATGTCATAGAGTGTTCTGCCTATGTTTTCCTCTAAGAGTTTGATAGTGTCTGGCCTTACACTTAGGTCTTTAATCCATTTTGAGTTTATTTTTGTGTATGGTGTCAGGGAGTGTTCTAATTTCATACTTTTACATGTACCTGTCCAATTTTCCCAGCACCACTTATTAAAGAGGCTGTCTTTTCTCCACTGTATATGCTTGCCTCCTTTATCAAAGATAAGGTGACCATATGTGCGTGGGTTTATCTCTGGGCTTTCTATCCTGTTCCATTGATCTATATTTCTGTTTTTGTGCCAGTACCAAACTGTCTTGATTCCTGTAGCTTTGTAATATAGTCTGAAGTCAGGGAGCCTGATTCCTCCAGCTCCATTTTTCGTTCTCAAGATTGCTTTGGCTATTCGGGGTCTTTTGTTCTCCATAGAAATTGTGAAATTTTTGGTTCTAGTTCTGTGAAAAATGCCAGTGGTAGTTTGATAGGGATTGCATTGAATCTGTAGATTTCTTTGGGTAGTAGAGTCATTTTCACAATGTTGATTCTTCCAATCCAAGAACATGGTATATCTCTCCATCTATTTGTATCATCTTTAATTTCTTTCATCAGTGTCCTATAATTTTCGGCATACAGGTCTTTTGTCTCCTTAGGTAGGTTTATTCCTAGATATTTTATTCTTTTTGTTGCAATGGTAAACGGGAGTGTTCTCTTAATTTCACTTTCAGATTTTTCATCATTAGTATATAGGAAGGCAAGAGATTTCTGTGCATTAATTTTGTATCCTGCTACTTTACCAAATTCATTGATTAGCTCTAGTAGTTTTCTGGTGCCAGTTTTAGGATTCTCTATGTATAGTATCATGTCATCTGCAAACAGTGACAGCTTTACTTCTTCTTTTCCGATTTGGATTCCTTTTATTTCTTTTTCTTCTCTGATTGCTGTGGCTAAAACTTCCAAAACTATGTTGAATAATAGTGGTGAGAGTGGGCAACCTTGTCTTGTTCCTGATCTTAGTGGAAATGGTTTCAGTTTCTCACCATTGAGGACAATGTTGGCTGTGGGTTTGTCATATATGGCCTTTATTATGTTGAGGAAAGTTCCCTCTATGCCTACTTTCTGCAGGGCTTTTATCATAAATGGGTGTTGAATTTTGTCGAAAGCTTTCTCTGCATCTATTGAGATGATCATATGGTTTTTCTCCTTCAATTTGTTAATATGATGTATTCACGTTGATTGATTTGCGTATATTGAAGAATCCTTGCATTCCTGGAATAAACCCCACTTGATCATGGTGTATGATCCTTTTAATGTGCTGTTGGATTCTGTTTGCTAGTATTTTGTTGAGGATTTTTGCATCTGTGTTCATCAGTGATATTGGCCTGTAGTTTTCTTTCTTTGTGACATCTTTGTCTGGTTTTGGTATCAGGGTGATGGTGGCCTCGTAGAATGAGTTGGGGAGTGTTCCTCCCTCTGCAATATTTTGGAAGAGTTTGAGAAGGATAGGTGTTAGCTCTTCTCTAAATGTTTGATAGAATTCGCCTGTGAAGCCATCTGGTCCTGGGCTTTTGTTTGTTGGAAGATTTTTAATCACAGTTTCAATTTCAGTGCTTGTGATCGGTCTGTTCATATTTTCTATTTCTTCCTGGTTCAGTCTCGGTGGGTTGTGCATTTCTAAGCATCTGTCCATTTCTTCCAGGTTGTCCATTTTATTGGCATAGAGTTGCTTGTAGTAATCTCTCATGATCGTTTGTATTTCTGCAGTGTCAGTGGTTACTTCTCCTTTTTCATTTCTAATTCTATTGATTTGAGTCTTCTCCCTTTTTCTCTTGATGAGTCTGGCTAATGGTTTATCAATTTTGTTTATCTTCTTGAAGAACCAGCTTTTAGTTTCATTGATTTTTGCTATTGTTTCCTTCATTTCTTTTTCATTTATTTCTGATCTGATCTTTATGATTTCTTTCCTTCTGCTAGCTTTGGGGTTTTTTTGTTCTTCTTTCTCTAATTGCTTTAGGTGCAAGGTTAGGTTGTTTATTCGAGATGTTTCCTGTTTCTTGATGTAGGCTTCTATTGCTATAAACTTCCCTCTTAGCACTGCTTTTGCTGCGTCCCATAGGTTTTGGGTCGTCGTGTCTCCATTGTCATTTGTTTCTAGGTATTTTTTGATTTCCCCTTTGATTTCTTCAGTGATCACTTCGTTAATAAGTAGTGTATTGTGTAGCCTCCATGTGTTTGTATTTTTTACAGACCTTTTCCTGTAATTGATATCTAGTCTCATAGCGTTGTGGTCAGAAAAGATACTTGATACGATTTCAATTTTCTTAAATTTACCAAGGCTTGTTTTGTGACCCAAGATATGATCTATCCTGGAGAATGTTCCATGAGCACTTGAGAAAAATGTGTATTCTGTTGTTTTTGGGTGGAATGTCCTATAAATATCAATTAAGTCCATCTTGTTTAATGTATCATTTAAAGCTCGTGTTTCCTTATTTATTTTCATTTTGGATGATCTGTCCATTGGTGAAAGTGGGGTGTTAAAGTCCCCTACTATGATTGTGTTGCTGTCGATTTCCCCTTTTATGGCTGTTAGTATTTGCCTTATGTACTGAGGTGCTCCTATGTTGGGTGCATAAATGTTTACAATTGTTATATCTTCTTCTTGGATCGATCCCTTGATCATTATATAGTGTCCTTCTTTGTCTCTTGTAATAGTCTTTATTTTAAAGTCTATTTTGTCTGATATGAGAATTGCTACTCCAGCTTTCTTTTGATTTCCATTTGCATGGAATATCTTTTTCCATCCCCTCACTTTCAGTCTGTATGTGTCTCTAGGTCTGAAGTGGGTCTCTTGTAGACAGCATATATATGGGTCTTGCTTTTGTATCCATTCAGCCAGTCTGTGTCTTTTGGTGGGAGCATTTAATCCATTTATATTTAAGGTAATTATTGATATGTATGTTCCTATTCCCATTTTCTTAAATAGTTTATGTTTGTTATTGTAGGTGTTTTCCTTCTCTTGTGTTTCTTGCCTAGAGAAGTTCCTTTAGCATTTGTTGTAAAGCTGGTTTGGTGGTGCTGAACTCTCTCAGCTTTTGCTTGTCTGTAAAGGTTTTCATTTCTCCATCGAATCTGAATGAGATCCTTGCTGGGTAGAGTAACCTTGGTTGTAGGTTTTTCTCCTTCATGACTTTAAGTATATCCTGCCACTCCCTTCTGGCTTGCAGAGTTTCTGCTGAAAGATCAGATGTTAACCTTATGGGGATTCCCTTGTGTGTTATTTGTTGTTTTTCCCTTGCTGCTCTTAATATGCTTTCTTTATATTTAATTTTTGATAGTTTGATTAATATGTGTCTTGGCATGTTTCTCCTTGGATTTATCCTGTATGGGACTCTCTGTGCTTCCAGGACTTGATTAACTATTTCCTTTCCCATATTAGGGAAGTTTTCAACTATAATCTCTTCAAATATTTTCTCAGTCCCTTTCTTTTTCTCTTCTTCTTCTGGGACCCCTATAATTCGAATGTTGGTGCGTTTAATGTTGTCCCAGAGGTCTCTGAGACTGTCCTCAGTTCTTTTCATTCTTTTTTCTTTATTCTGCTCTGCAGTAGTTATTTCCACTATTTTATCTTCCAGGTCACTTATCCGTTCTTCTGCCTCAGTTATTCTGCTATTGATCCCGTCTAGAGTATTTTTAATTTCATTTATTGTGTTTTTCATCGTTGCTTGGTTCCTCTCTAGTTCTTCTACGTCCTTGTTAAATGTTTCTTGCATTTTGTCTATTCTATTTCCAAGATTTTGGATCATCTTTACTATCATTATTCTGAATTCTTTTTCAGGTAGACTGCCTATTTCCTCTTCATCTGTTAGGTCTGGTGTGTTTTGACCCTGCTCCTTCACCTGCTGTGTGGTTTTTTGTCTTCTCATTTTGCTTATCTTACTGTGTTTGGGGTCTCCTTTTCACAGGCTGCAGGTTCGTAGTTCCCGTTGCTTTTGGTATCTGTCCCCAGTGGCTAAGGTTGGTTCAGTGGGTTGTGTAGGCTTCCTGGTGGAGGGGACTAGTGCCTGTGTTCTGGTGGATGAGGTTGGATTTTGTCTTTCTGGTGGGCACGTCCACGTCTGGTGGTGTGTTTTGGGGTGTCTGTGGCCTTATTATGATTTTAGGCAGCCTCTCTGCTAATGGATGGGGCTGTATTCCTGTCTTGCTAGTTGTTTGGCATAGGGTGTCCAGCACTGTAGCTTGCTGGTCGTTGAGTTAAGCTGGGTCTTGATGTTGAGATGGAGGTCTCTGAGAGATTTTCACCGTTTGATGTTACGTGGAGAAGGGAGGTCTCTTGTGGACCAGTGTCCTGAAGTTGGCTCTCCCACCTCAGAGGCACAGCCCTGATGCCTGGCTGGAGCACCAAGAGCCTTTCGTCCACATGGCTCAGAATAAAAAGGAGAAAAAAATAGAAAGAAAGAAAGAAAGAGGATAAAATAAAATAAAATAAAGCTATTATAATAAAAAATAAGAAAAAAAATTAAGAATAAATGTATTCAGAAAAAAAATTTTTTTTAATTTTTAAAAATAGATTTATTAATTTTTTGTAGTAAAAAATAAGAAAAAAATTATTAAGAAAAAAATTTATTAAGAAAAAATGTTTAATTTTTTAAAATAAAAAATATGAAAAAACTTATTAAAATTTTTTTTTAATTTCTAAAAATAGAAAATAAGGGAAAAAATATTAAGAAAACATTTATTAGGAAAAAAAATTTTTTTGAGTGAACAAAAAAACAAAGAAAAAAAACATGGACGGACCTAACCCTAGGACTAATGGTGAAAGCAAAGCTATACAGACAAAATCTCACCCAGAAGCATACACATATACACTCACAAAAAAAGGAAAAGGGGAAAAATTAATATATTCTGCTCCCAAAGTCCACCTCTTGAATTTGGGATGATTCGTTGTCTATTCAGGTATTCAACAGATGCAGGCACATCAAGTTGTTTGTGGAGCTTTAACCCACTGCTTCTGAGGCTGCTGGGAGAGACTTCCCTTTCTCTTCTTTGTTCGTACAGCTCCCGGAGTTCAGCTTTGGATTTGGACCCGCCTCTGCGTGTAGGTCGCCTGAGGGCGTCTGTTCCCCGCCCAGACAGGACGGGGTTAAAGAAGCAGCTGCTTCGGGAGCTCTGGCTCACTCAGGCCGGGGGGAGGGAGCGGTATGGAGGAGGCGGGGCAAGCCTGCGGCAGCAGAGGCCGGCGTGACGTTGCAGCAGCCTGAGGCGCGCCGTGCGTTCTCCCGGCGAAGTTGTCCCTGGATCACGGGACCCTGGCAGTGGCGAGCTGCACAGGCTCCCGGGAGGGGCGGTGTGTAGAGTGACCTGTGCTCGCACACAGGCTTCTTGGTGGCGGCAGCAGCAGCCTTAGCGTCTCCCGCCCGTCTCTGGGGTCCACGCTGATAACCGCGGCTCACGCCCGTCTCTGGGGTCCGCGCTGTTAGCCACGGCTCGCGCCCGCCTCTGGGGTCCGCGCTTATAGCCGCGGCTCGCGCCCGTCTCTGGAGCTCGTTTAGGCGGCGCTCTGAATCCCCTCTCCTTGCGCGCCACGAAACAAAGAGGCAAGAAAAAGTCTCTTGCCTCTTTGGCAGCTGCAGACTTTTTCCCGGACTCCCTCTCGGCTAGCACCGAAGCCCGAGCCTCAGCTCCCAGCCCCCACCCGCCCCAGCGGCTGAGCAGACAAGCCTCTCGGGCTGGTGAGTGCCACTCAGCACCGCTCCTCCGTGCGGGAATCTCTCCGCTTTGCCCTCCGCACCCCTGTGGCTGCGCTCTCCTCCGTGGCTCCGAAGCTTCCCCCCTCTGCCACCCACAGTCTCTGCCCGTGAAGGGGCTTCCTAGTGTGTGGAAACCTTTCCTCCTTCACAGCTCCCTCCCACTGGTGCAGGTCCTGTCCCTATTCTTTTGTCTCTGTTTTTTCTTTTTTCTTTTGCCCTACCCAAGTACGTGGGGAGTCTCTTGCCTTTTGGGAGTTCTGACGTCTTCTGCCAGCGTTCAGTGGGTGTTCTGTAGGAGCAGTTCCACGTGTAGATGTATTTCTACTGTATCTGTGGGAAGGAAGGTGATCTCCTCGTCTTACTCTTCCGCCATCTTGCCCCTCTCCCTATACTTCTTTAGACATGGTTTCATTTAGTTCTTTGAACATATTTTAAATAGCTATTTTAACATCTTCATTTAGTAAGTCCAATGTCTGAGATTCCTCACAGACAGTTTCTAAACTTTTGTATGGTCCATATATTTTGTTTTTACTTTGAATTTCCATATCTTGTAACTTTTTGTTGAAAACTCGACATCTTAAAAAATATAATGTGACAACCCTGGAAATCAGAGTCTACTACCTCCCTACAGTTTCCTGCTGTTGCTTTACGCTGTTTTTTTTTTAAGTAACTTTTCTGAACAAATTCTATGAAGTCTACTGAAGCTGCCACTCAACTAGCTTAGTGGTCAGCTAATGCCTAGATGGAGGTATCCTTAAACATCTAGAAACAATAAATCTCCCAGTCTTTGCCGAGGGACTACGTGCACATAGCCATCAATGCTGAGGGCAGGGAGTTATCAATTCTGCCTTAGCCTTCCCTTTCTTCTTGCCCAGAGCCTCAAGGGCAGCCAAAGGTAAAGGGTAGGCCCCTCTCAGATCTTTCCTGAGCATGCACTCAGGCCTGTGCACACTTGTGGTCTTCTAGAGTCCTAGGAATATATCAATGCTTTTCAAAATATCTATGGACATCTCATCCTCAGTTTTTCCGTTAAAGCTTTTGGTTAGTCTATTGTTTGTCTAAAGTGTTATCCACTGCCTCCTGCATTGTGACATTAAAACAGTTGCCTGGGGACTTCCCTGGTGGTCTAGGGGGTAAGACTCCGGGCTCCCAATGCAGGGGCCCCGGGATCGATCCCTGGTCAGGGAACTAGGTCCTGCAACTAAGGAGTCCGCATGCCGCAACGAAGATCCTGAGTGGTGCAACTAAGACCCGGCGCAGCCAAAATAAATAAATAAAATAAATAAATATTTAAGAAACTAAAATAAAACACTTGCCTGTAAGTGTTTTTTGACAAACACCTCACACATAGACACAGAGGCTCATACGCACTGGATAGCTCTGGGTAAGGTCAAATAAAGATAAGCCTTTTGAGTGGAGTCTTCCAGAGAGCCATCAGACAGATCAAATACTGACAATTCTTTGGGAATGAAATTGTGAAAGAGGTCCAGCTCTGTTCTGCTCCCTCCAGTCCTGGGAATGCAGGCTGATATTTTTCAAGGTTATCACTGAGCTGAGTGTGGCAATGAGAATAGGGCAAGGTAAAATGCCACAAGCTTACTATTCTTATCAAGGTTCAGCCATTTTTCTTGAATAAATGCTTACTACAAAAGCTACAAGCCTTTGGTTAATTTCGAGTTTTGGAAAAGTTTTCCATAAAGTTTTGCCAAAATTCTGTTGCTTTTATCACAGGGCAAAATGTTGGAGGTCTTTACTCCACCATTTTTTTCTGCTATTAACTCCTCACTTTGTTTTAAAAATCCCAACCAGTTCTCTCCCCATGGCTTTTTGCTCCTATTGACAGTACTAGTACACAAAATATTTAAATGTCTTTAAATGAATATAAAAATAACATCTATATTATATATTGGTATGAGGTATAAAATGGCTTACAAAAAAAAAGACATAGTACCTATCTTCACAGAACTTACTGTCAGATATAAATGAAATCCTGTTACTACTTCAGAGTGTTACTTGACCTAATGAGTAAATCTCTAACATCTATCTCTTTCTTTGCGAGGTTACCTTTGCCTTGTTTTTTTGTTTTTGTTTTGTTTTTAATTTATTTATTTTTATTTTTGCCTGTGTAGGGTCTTCGGTGCTGTGCACGGGCTTCCTCTAGTTGCGGCGAGCGGGGGCTACATTTCGTTGCAGTGCGCGGGCTTCTCATTGCAGTGGCTTCTCTTGTTGTGGAGCACGGGCTCTAGGCATGCGGGCTTCAGTAGTCGTGGCTCGCAGGCTCTAAAGCGCAGGCTCAGTAGTTGTGGCGCACAGGCTTAGTTGCTCTGTGGCATGTGGGATCTTCCCGGACCAGGGCTGGAACCCGTGTCCTCTGTATTGGCAGGCGGATTCTTAACCACTGCGCCACCAGGGAAGTCCCTTTGTTTTTGTCTCTAAAAGAATTTTATGAGTTCAATTGTTTACTCATTCTCAACTGAGGAGAAATTATTTGGTCCAAATATCTGCAATGGTTTATGACTTGCCCTTGGCCCCAAACTCTAGTTGGATCTTTCTAGTATCTATAGAATCACAACATACTAATAGACACTATCTATCAGAACAATTCCTAGGCTTTCATCTAGATCAGCTCTACTGGTCTAAGAAACTATTATTTTCTACTGTCAACTCCCTCACTCTCAGAATAGATGCAGAACATGATAAATGACAACCTCAAGTATATATAGCCAACAGATCTCTTCTTGTCTAACTGATGCATTCAGTACTTTATTTATACGGACAGTATTTCTCAGGATACAGTGTACCATCCCTGAGTCATTTCCTCTTCCCACTACTGTCCAATTTTTCTCAAAGTTAATGTCTCCAAAGGGAAGAGTTAGGATGTAAATGAATAGAAGTACACAGGAGGCCTCAAAAAATACTGGAACACCTGATTAGACTTCTATTGGTACATTCTGTCTTCTGAACTAGGGGGCTGAAAGTGAGACTGAGATAAAAGATTTTCCTACCTACAATCAATTAAGTAAGCTTGTTTTATGTCTCGTAGCCACTAAGTGAGTTTTTAAAATCATAGCCATGCAGGTAGTGAAAATTTCTTCCAGTTCCTGGTTATAGGCTTCATAATCAATCCTAACATATGAGCATTTTGTGGTTCTTTTTTTCAGTGGCATCACAGTGGGAAATCAGGAGCAATTATATCGGGGCTTTAACTCAGTTACCATTAGATACTAGTTGGGTCCTCTTAAAATTAACAGAAAATCTGCGTAAGACCAGGGACAACTACTTTCTTTTTAATTTCTACACCTATAAAGATGTCTATTGACAAATCATGAACAATTTATATCTAAACTGAACCAAGTCAACTCCTGTGGACCAATCAATATGTTATCCCAACAATCAAAACCCCGCACCATACCAACTCTGTATCCTTATAATTTTCCACAGAAAATATTTATTCAGTTCCTCCACAGGATGCTATTCATTTTCTAAATCTGCAGTTCTATTGTGGTGATCTCACAGGGATGTTGTGGGATATTTTAAAATTCTAGAGAAAGAGTGATATGTAATATCTGGTGTACAGGACAAAAACTAATCGCTAAAGATAGTTTAAAGTTTCAACATTAGATACTGCTACATTCCTTTCAATGCTGCTGTCTGTATCTCTGCAGAGTTGGATTTTTGACGGTTTCTGTAACAAAAGCAATAAATGAGGGTGGTTGTGTCCAATCTCATCTCAAGGTTTGAGAAACTGTGCCCTAATAGCCACACATATCTCGTTAGCAAGTAATTATGCATATTTCTGAACAAAGTAAAATGTTTTCTTTCAAACACAAAACGAAAAATATTTTTGCTTATTAAGCTGTAAGATCAAAACGCTAAGTATTTTTATACCCTAATAACATAATAGCTTAGTGTCTGAAAAAATACTTCATGTATTTATATGCTGCTGATGATTTATATCCCCACGATGATGAGAAAAGAAATCACCCAAACACTAAGGTGACTGTGAACAGAGAAAACTTGGAAACCTTTGTCCTAGATGGAGTCCACTAACCCAAACAAGTAACTGTTCATACAATTTTCTTCAAATATTTATCAAATGTTTGAGTGTACACAATACATCTGACCAAATAACTCACCTATCTGAACCAGAGCCTGTGTCATGAAAATCTCCATGTTTCACTTAAAGATTAAAGAGCACTGAGCTTTCATATGTCATCCAGAATTAAACAGCCAATCCACAAATAAAATTTCAAAAAATAAAATTTTGAATAATTTCTGCATAATACCTGAGTGTGAGCTCTCAATGGTGGTGTCTGACTTGGAATCCAGAGATGAAGGAATTTGTCTTAATTGGGGAACATAGTACATCTTTGTACTACCAGAAGGCTTATATGGCAACAGTAAAGGCTGGCCTAAGGACATAAAGATCAGAATAATTAATAAGAAAACATTTATTAATTAACTGAACAAATATTAAGCACCTTTAATGTGCCAAGCAGTGGTCAAGATTCTTGGAATGTATCAGTAAACTAGCATTCTAGAAGAGGGAGATAGACAGTAAACAATTAGCATACTAAATAAGTAAATCATCTAGTATTTTTATAAATTATTAGTGACATAAAAAATTAGAAAATACTGGGACTTCCCTGGTGGTGCAGTGGGTTAAGAATCTGCCTGCCAATGCAGGGGACAGGGGTTCGATACCTGGTCTGGGAAGATCTCACATGCTGTGGAGCAACTAAGCCTGTGCACCACAACTACTGAGCCTGCGTGCCACAACTACCAAAGCCCGCCCGCCCTAGAGCCCGAGCGCCACAACTACTGAGCCCATGTGCCGCAACTACTGAAGCCCACGTGCTCTAGGGCCCTTGTGCTGCGAGTACTGAGCCCTCGTGCTGCAACTACTGAAGCCTGTGCGCCTAGAGCCCACGCTCTGCAACAGGAGAAGCCACCACAATAAGAAACCCATGCACCACAACGAAGAGTAGCCCCTACTCACCACAGCTAGGGAAAGCCCGTGTGCAGCAACAAAGACCCAAAACAGCCACTCCCCCCCCAAAAATTAGAAAATGCTGAGGAAGATTAGAAGTATTTGGGAAATTGCAGCAGGATGCAGTTTAAATAGAGTGGTAAGGGTAGGATTCATTGAGAAGACGACTTCCTAGCAATCTATTCCATATTTAGATGGCTCTAACTAAGAAACACTTTATCTTATATTGAACCCAAACCTGGTCGTTGTTAACCCCTACTACTGATCTTTGAAGGTTCTCCCTCCAGAGTCATAGAAAGTAAATCTAATTCTCTTCTATGTGGCAGATTTTCAAAATAAGTTTCCCATTAAAAAAGTATAACTTCTCAATATTAAAAAAATACACAGAAATAAAAAAGACAAAGTCTTACCACTCAAAGATAACTATTATTAATATTTTAATGTATTTCTACAGGTCTTTCCTCTGTATTTCTTATTTGTTTACATAGTTGTGTATAGTATGTATAATGTGGAATTCAGTTTTTCTACTTTACATTGATAATAAAATATTCATTTTATTTCCTATCGTCACATTTTTTATCATTCTACTACACATTAAGTGTATTTAACCCTTCTCATAATGTTAAAAATTTAGGCTGGATTAAATTTTCAATAATAAAGAATTCTGTAATAAAGACTTCCTGTTTATAGCATACCCATTCTCCCCTGCTGCCCCATTTCACATAAGTTTTCTGATTTCAGAGTGAAAAATTATGTCATTTATAAAGTTTCTTTTTTTTAAATACTAACTGCTAAAATTCTTTCTAAAATGTCTGTGACATGGTAGTAATTTGATTATTATAGAAGATGAAATCTTTTTCTTCTTCTTCTTATTTTTTTGCTTCATTGGGTCTTCATTGCTGCACGCGGGCTTTCTCTAGTTGCGGTGTGGGGGGGCTACTGTTCGTTGTGGTGCGCGAGCTTCTCACTCTTCTCACTGCAGTGGCTTCTCTTGTTGTGGAGCACAGGCTCTAGGCACGCAGGCTTCAGTAGTTGTGGAGCATGGGCTCAGTAGTTGTGGCTCGCAGGCTCTAGAGCACAGGCTCAGTAGTTGTGGCACACGGGCTTAGTTGCTCTGCGGCATGTGGGATCTTCCCGGACCAGGGCTCGAACCCGTGTCCCCTGCACTGGCAGGTGGATTCTTAACCACTGCGCCACCAGGGAAGTCCCTGAAATCTTTTTCTATACACTTGTTTTTCTTTCATGATGTGGTAGAAACTCTCTCTCTCTCTGTAACAGCATTTTGATATTTAGCTGGGTACATACTGCTCATCTGTACACTGTATTTCCCAATCTCCCTTGCAGACATGTATGGACATATGACTAAGTCTGGGCCCATAGGTCAAGGGTGAGAATAATGTCTGCAACTTCCAGGCATCCCATTAAAACACTCCACCGGCTGCTGCTAAAATTTATCCTCCCCATTACTCTTCTTTTCCAGTATTTTCTTTATTAGTCTTCCGGAAAAAACTTAAGATCAATTAAACAAGTTCAAAAGAACAATTCCATTAGAATTTTGAGTAGAATTACATTAGAGTTTAAATTCATTTGGGAATAAATGACATCTTTAAATATTCAATTTTCCCATTCAGAAATATCCCATCCCTCCTTTTAGTCTACTCTCCTTTTCTATGCCTACACAAAGGATTAGTATTGCCATCACATGAGTCCTATAAAATTCTTGTTTAGGTTACTCCTCAGTATTCATGGGGTTGTACTGCTCATTCAAATAGAATTTTGTAGATAGCTACCACTTCTCCTGATTAAACACAACAGCTTCTTCAGTTTATCCTTATGGACCATGGTCTTCTCTTGCATCCTGTAATCACCTCTAGATGGACTCCTAGTTGCCCATGTCTAGTTTATAAAAATCAAAATACTCTAGACAGAGTCTGATAGTCCCAGAGTAGAATGAGATCTCCTTCATTCTGGACGCAATAACAACTTTTATATTACTTAGAATTGTGTTACCATCCTTGACCACTCCATCATTCTGATGATTTGACATGGAATCCATATTACTAGTACCCTGCTTCCAACCAAGGAACTGACTTCATAGTGAAGGAAATGAGACAACAGGCTGATGCCTAAAGGGAGTCACTGTTCTCCTCACAAGCCTGATCACCCACAGCTATGGTAAACTCAAAAACAAAAAAGCGAGTGAACAATTTACTGATAACTGTCATGGCACAAGCTGGGAGGCATCACTTTCTGAGGCTGGAATGCTAGCTTGCCAAATACGGCATGTGCTCAGAACCACATATGGCACTTGCCTATCCTACAGACAGAATGCATATATTTAGGAACAAAGGCAGAAGCCTTTAAAATCTTTTGCTTTCTATCTCTGTGACTCTGCTTTGTTTGATGGAAGATCTTAGAAATAAGGGAGGGGCACTTCTACCGGGAGACAGGAGCCATCTAGTCATTTTACATT
The DNA here is from genome assembly GCF_965194805.1 of Balaenoptera borealis. Taxonomy (NCBI): domain Eukaryota; kingdom Metazoa; phylum Chordata; class Mammalia; order Artiodactyla; family Balaenopteridae; genus Balaenoptera; species Balaenoptera borealis. Next base: position 2,439 of record NW_028121701.1, on the reverse strand, counting down.
CTTTATGTCACTGAAACAATACAGGGAATAGGATGCCATAGTGTTGACTAAAACTACAATTGACCTTAACTATCAGGGAGAAATAAGGTTACCTTAAAAGAAGAAAGTCAGTAGGAGTATGGCTTACACCTAGGGGACCACTTTACCAAGCCTGGTCATAGAAATTAACAAAAAATGACCTTAAACCTATGCAGGGCTAGCAAAGCCTTAGACTACTTAGGAATACTTGTACCAACCTATCAGGCAAAGCCCCAGCCAATGAGAACCTGGCTGAATTCAAGGAGAATGAAGAAATGTATAGAGGCTGGAAGAATTTAAATAACAGGAAAAATAGGCTGTAGCCTCTACTTCTCTTTGGACGTTGCTGTAGTCATTATTGTTAGAATATTGACTTAGTAGTTTTCTTCCTCCACCAGTGTATATAAAGCTTGGTGGTGATGGTTAAATTTACCATTTAGTTCAAAGTTTGCAGAAAATGGACAACAACAATTGGGCAGAATTACAATGGACCCAGGGCAAGAATGGCTACCATGTGGAGATGGAGAATTCAGAGGCAAGATAAGTGGCTTTTTGAAATTCTCAACAACTTTCTGTTTGGATGCAGAAGTCTTAAAGTTACTTTGGACTGCCTATCTCTGGGGGAAGAAGCGACTATTCAGCAAATAATGGTTGTTCCTGGGAGAGAAAGAAAGGACTGCAGAAGGGTAAAGAAGAAAGTCCAACCATAAACTTTATTCCTTCAAAAAACTTGCAAATGGAACTAAATATAAACATATAGCATATTACTCTTAATTTGTTAATTCAGAGCAGTGGACACATAGTCATAAATTCAACATGCTATTCTGTATACTTTTAAAATATTTTTAAAATTTTACTTCTGAATCCACAGAGTTAAAAATCTTTTATTATTAAACCAAATAATATTTCTCTTTTAAAGGAGTCTTTTCTACCAAGTACCTGTATGTAAAGGTAAGACCGTGAACTGTGGGCTCTATGTAGACCGATCCATTTGATGTCAGAAGAGGTATAAAATACACTTTCACAGTTGGATTTCCTCTCCTGTGCTCTGCCACCAACATGAAAACAGCATACCCAGAGTAGCCTGGGTTTCAGTACAAGGCATGTGGAACAGACCCAAACCGTTTTTGCATCCTGATGCCAAACTCCAACTGACTCATAAGCCCATGAGTGAGGAAAGCAAATGTCTGTTGTTACGAAGCACTGAGATTTTCGAGGTTCTTATACAGTATCACGGTGGCAATAGGTAACTGACACATTAAAGGTGTTCTGTGTGATATTGATTAGACTATACATTTGGGGGGCATAATTTTATATCACAATAAAAATGTATAAGATATATAACCATCTCGGGTTTCCCTGATAGCGCAGTGGTTAAGAATCCGCCTGCCAATGCAGGGGACACGGGTGCCAGCCCTGGTCCGGGAAGATCCCCCATGCCGCGGAGCAACTAAGCCCATGTGCCACAACTACTGAGCCTGCGCTCTAGAGCCCGCGAGCCACAACTACTGAGCCCATGCACCGAAGCCCACGCGCCTAGAGCCCGTGCTCCACCACAAGAGAAGCCACCGCAATGAGAAGCCCGTGCACCGCAACGAAGAGTAGCCCCCGCTCGCCGCAACTAGAGAAAGGCTGCACGCAGCGATGAAGACCCAACACAGCCAAAAATAAAATAAATAAAAGTAAAAAAAAAAAAAAGAAAAGAAATATAACCATTTCAACATATAAATGTATTTATTCAAATTAAATTCAGTGCAATTTACATGTGGAACTAAGCAATTTTCTTTATACATTTAGGCATATTCCATTTATACCTACAGACAGGTAAACTTTTTGCACAAGTAGGAAAACTTAAAATATATTTTGAATAGATTTGTACAAACTGTTGAATACTTTAAAATTAGTAATTGAAAGTTCCCACCCTCATTTGGAGGTAGAATGGGAACTTAACTTTCCAGTTACTGGTCTGAAAAAGAAAATAACTTGCTATAATTTTGAATGTTATATAGTATAAGCACTATAAAAATATCACTGTCATGATAGCATAGGAACACTCTAAATGTAGACCTTATGGTAGAAATTGCTAGCTGTTCACCAAAACTCATTTCTTCTTCATCCTGGAAAGCACAGCTAAACTATTCCTAGTCAGTGGAAAGTGATGTGGGCCACACCTAGGCCTAGCCCATAAAAGCCTCCCAACATGTGCTCCTCCATGCTTTTCGTCCCTTCCAGTTGACTATGATGATGAATCCAAGGTTCCATGTTTTAAAGAAAGCAGAGTCACAGTCAACCTGGGTCCCTGCTCAACGTTTCTTGAGCAAGAAATAGACTGGTATTGTGTTTGCTATCTGTTCACTGTATCATGCAAAACAATAGTAAAAGAAACAATGCCAAATAGTTATCTACCTCCCTAAAATTGAA
>NW_028121702.1:0-26557 GCF_965194805.1 Balaenoptera borealis | reverse complement strand
TGTGACAGCTGGGCGGGTCTCTGCCGCTGAGCGAATTTAGTAACCATTCCCACACCCTTTTGTTTTTTATTTTCATAACGGGATAGAGCAGATTTGCAATGTTGTGTTCCTTTCTGGTGAACTCGTACTTGCTTGTCTTATGCAGAGAGTTTTCTGTACTTTTCTGCGGATTACTACCAAGCTTACATATTCCTTTCGTCCGTTACAGTGCATTCAGTCAAATTCTAGGTGCTAAAAGCAGGTCCTTATTCATTAATCATTTTCTGTATGTAACGGTATGTATGCCAATTTCCAACTGCAGGTTGATGCCTCTCCCGCTGACTTTCCCCACTGGTAGCCATACGTTTGCTTTCCAAATCTGTGACTGTGTTTCTGTTATGGAAGTTGGTTCATTTGTGTCAATTTTTAGATTGTGCCTATAAGTGATATCGTATGATATTTCTCTTTCTCGGACGTTTGTCATCCAGTATGATTCTACCTAGGTCCATCCAAGTGCTGCAAATGGACTCATTTCCTTCATTTCATGGCTGAGTAATACTCCATTGTTCACATGTACTGCAAGTTCTTTATCCATTCTTCCTTTCTGGGACAATTAGTTTGCTTGCAAGTCTATGCTCTTGAAAAGAGGGCTGCACTAAATATCGCAGTGCATGTGTCCTTCGATACTGACTTTCCCAGGATATACGGCCCAGAGTGGAATTGCTGGATCCTCTGTAGCTCTAGATTTTAGATGTTTAGGAAGCTCCAAACTCTTCTCCAGAGTGGCTGTTAGCAATTTACCTTCCCACCATCACCTGGGCTGGGTTAGCTTTTTTTTCCACGCCACCTCCAGCATTTCTTGCTGTTAGAGTTGGTGATGATGGTCATTCTGAATGGTGAGAGATGATACCTCTCTGTCGAGTTGATTTGCATTACCGGATATTAGATTGGCCACAAAGGGTCTTCGGCGTTTTCCCTAATACATCAGGTAAAAACCCAAACCCCCTTTTTTCCAACCCAGTCACTGGTGCTATTAGCAGCTTTTTATGTGCTTTTACGTGCCAGTAACACGTATCTGATGATTGCGTTTCCTGCAATTCTGCCTTGTTTTCACATCCTTTTCGAACACTTACCCCAAGATATTGAGCGAGGGCAGGTGTTCTTTACAGCACTGCAGGCTATGTAATTTGCAGTGCCCCTGAGCACCGGTTTTCAGGTTGTTGTTATGGGAAGCGGCCACAAGGCGGCAGCATTTCTTAAGCCCCGCTCGTGTACCTGGGGGAACCGGAGCCTTTGGAAACGTCCTGTCCCTGCTTTCAAATTAGATGGCCTGTGCCTGTGCAAACACCCTAGGGCTTGTGTCTGAGTTCTCCCCCCCGTAACCTTCATCCAGGGAACAAAATCCAAGCTGTTGAAAACCGGGTTTTGAGGGTATTGTCTTCCCACGGTGGGGAGAACTTAAGGAAAGAGGCTGCAGTTGGAAATCACAGCATCAGGAAATGTTGAGGTTAGGTGACTTTTCAAATATCTTCCCGCCCAGAGGTTCTACCATCCTTTGGGTGTCCCAGGCACGTTTAGCTGTAGCTTGGCTCCCCTGCCCCGGGAGATTTCGGCACCTGGAGTGGGGAGCAGGCAGCACATCTCCAATGGGGCTGCATTAGCGGGCACATCCTCACAAGGTCCGTCAGTCCCACGAAAGTCAAGCCTTGGGACCCAAGCCTGCTCTGGCTGCAGGGATGTGACAGCTGGGTGGGTCTCTGCCGCTGAACGAATTTAGTAACCATTCCCACCCCCCTTTTGTTTTTTATTTTCATAACGGGATATAGCAGATTTGCAATGTTGTGTTCCTTTCTGGTAAACTCGTACTTGCTTCTCTTGTGCAGAGAGTTTTCTCTACTTTTGTGCGGATTACTACCAAGCTCACATATTCTTTTCGTCCATTACAGTGCATTGAGTCAAATTCTATGTGCTAAAAGCAGGTCCTTATTCATTAATCATTTTCTGTATGTAACGGTATGTATGCCAATTTCCAACTCCAGGTTGATGCCTCTCCCGCTGACTTTCCCCACTGGTAGCCATACGTTTGCTTTCCAAATCTGTGACTGTGTTTCTGTTATGGAAGTTGGTTCATTTGTATCAATTTTTAGATTGTGCCTATAAGTGATATCGTATGATATTTCTCTTTCTCGGACGTTTGTCATCCAGTATGATTCTACCTAGGTCCATCTGAGTGCTGCAAATAGACTCATTTCCTCCATTTCATGGCTGAGTAATATTCCACTGTTCATATGTACTGCAAGTTCTTTATCCATTGTTCCTTTCTGGGACAATTAGTTTGCTTGCAAGTCTATGCTCTTGAAAAGAGGGCTGCACTAAATATTGGGGTGCGTGTGTCCTTTGATTACTGGCTCTCCCAGTTTACATGCTCCAGAGTGGAATTTCTGGATCCTCTGTAGCTCTAGATTTTAGAGGTTTAAGAAACTCCAAAGTGTTCTCCAGAGTGGGTGTTAGCAATTTACCTTCCCATCATCATCTGGGCAGGGTTATCTTTTTTTCCACGCCCCCTCCAGCATTTCTTGCTGTTAGACTTGGTGATGATGGTCACTTTGTATGATGAGAGATGATACCACTCTGTCGAGTTGATTTGCATTACCGGAATATTCGATTGCCAAAACGGGCCATCAGTGTTTGCCGTAATACACAATGGAAAAACCCGAACGCCCTGTTTGTCCAACCGAGTCACTGGTGCTATTAAGCACGTTTTTACGTGCTTTAATGTGCCAGTAAATCCTATTTGTTGTAATGCATTTGCTGCAATTGCGCCTTGTTTTCACTTCGATCACCTACCCCAAGACATTGAGCGAGGTCAGAAGTTCTTTACAGCACTGCAGGCTATGTAATTTGCAGTGCCCCTGAGCACCGGTTTTCAGGTTGTTGTTATGGGAAGCGGCCACAAGGCGGCAGCATTTCTTAAGCCCCGCTCGTGTACCTGGGGGAACCGGAGCCTTTGGAAACGTCCTGTCCCTGCTTTGAAATTAGATGGCCTGTGCCTGTGCAAACACCCTAGGGCTTGTGTCTGAGTTCTCCCCCCCGTAACCTTCATCCAGGGAACAAAATCCAAGCTGTTGAAAACCGGGTTTTGAGGGTATTGTCTTCCCACGGTGGGGAGAACTTAAGGAAAGAGGCTGCAGTTGGGAATCACAGCATCAGGAAATGTGGAGGTTAGGTGACTTTTCAAACATCTTCCCGCCCAGAGGTTCTACCATCCTTTGGGTGTCCCAGGCATGTTTAGCTGTAGCTTGGCTCCCCTGCCCCAGGAGATTTCGGCACCTGGAGTGGGGAGCAGGCAGCATATCTCCAATGGGGCTGCATTAGCTGGCACATCCTCACCAGGTCCCTCAGTCCCACGAAAGTCAAGCCTTGGGACCCAAGCCTGCTCTGGCTGCAGGGATGTGACAGCTGGGCGGGTCTCTGCCGCTGAGCGAATTTAGTAACCATTCCCACACCCTTTTGTTTTTTATTTTCATAACGGGATAGAGCAGATTTGCAATGTTGTGTTCCTTTCTGGTGAACTCGTACTTGCTTGTCTTATGCAGAGAGTTTTCTGTACTTTTCTGCGGATTACTACCAAGCTTACATATTCCTTTCGTCCGTTACAGTGCATTGAGTCAAATTCTAGGTGCTAAAAGCAGGTCCTTATTCATTAATCATTTTCTGTATGTAACGGTATGTATGCCAATTTCCAACTGCAGGTTGATGCCTCTCCCGCTGACTTTCCCCACTGGTAGCCATACGTTTGCTTTCCAAATCTGTGACTGTGTTTCTGTTATGGAAGTTGGTTCATTTGTATCAATTTTTAGATTGTGCCTATAAGTGATATCGTATGATATTTCTCTTTCTCGGACGTTTGTCATCCAGTATGATTCTACCTAGGTCCATCCAAGTGCTGCAAATGGACTCATTTCCTTCATTTCATGGCTGAGTAATACTCCATTGTTCACATGTACTGCAAGTTCTTTATCCATTCTTCCTTTCTGGGACAATTAGTTTGCTTGCAAGTCTATGCTCTTGAAAAGAGGGCTGCACTAAATATCGCAGTGCATGTGTCCTTCGATACTGACTTTCCCAGGATATACGGCCCAGAGTGGAATTGCTGGATCCTCTGTAGCTCTAGATTTTAGATGTTTAGGAAGCTCCAAACTCTTCTCCAGAGTGGCTGTTAGCAATTTACCTTCCCACCATCACCTGGGCTGGGTTAGCTTTTTTTTCCACGCCACCTCCAGCATTTCTTGCTGTTAGAGTTGGTGATGATGGTCATTCTGAATGGTGAGAGATGATACCTCTCTGTCGAGTTGATTTGCATTACCGGATATTAGATTGGCCACAAAGGGTCTTCGGCGTTTTCCCTAATACATCAGGTAAAAACCCAAACCCCCTTTTTTCCAACCCAGTCACTGGTGCTATTAGCAGCTTTTTATGTGCTTGTACGTGCCAGTAACACGTATCTGATGATTGCGTTTCCTGCAATTCTGCCTTGTTTTCACATCCTTTTCGAACACTTACCCCAAGATATTGAGCGAGGGCAGGTGTTCTTTACAGCACTGCAGGCTATGTAATTTGCAGTGCCCCTGAGCACCGGTTTTCAGGTTGTTGTTATGGGAAGCGGCCACAAGGCGGCAGCATTTCTTAAGCCCCGCTCGTGTACCTGGGGGAACCGGAGCCTTTGGAAACGTCCTGTCCTTGCTTTGAAATTAGATGGCCTGTGCCTGTGCAAACACCCTAGGGCTTGTGTCTGAGTTCTCCCCCCCGTAACCTTCATCCAGGGAACAAAATCCAAGCTGTTGAAAACCGGGTTTTGAGGGTATTGTCTTCCCACGGTGGGGAGAACTTAAGGAAAGAGGCTGCAGTTGGAAATCACAGCATCAGGAAATGTTGAGGTTAGGTGACTTTTCAAATATCTTCCCGCCCAGAGGTTCTACCATCCTTTGGGTGTCCCAGGCACGTTTAGCTGTAGCTTGGCTCCCCTGCCCCGGGAGATTTCGGCACCTGGAGTGGGGAGCAGGCAGCACATCTCCAATGGGGCTGCATTAGCGGGCACATCCTCACAAGGTCCGTCAGTCCCACGAAAGTCAAGCCTTGGGACCCAAGCCTGCTCTGGCTGCAGGGATGTGACAGCTGGGTCGGTCTCTGCCGCTGAACGAATTTAGTAACCATTCCCACCCCCCTTTTGTTTTTTATTTTCATAACGGGATATAGCAGATTTGCAATGTTGTGTTCCTTTCTGGTAAACTCGTACTTGCTTCTCTTGTGCAGAGAGTTTTCTCTACTTTTGTGCGGATTACTACCAAGCTCACATATTCTTTTCGTCCATTACAGTGCATTGAGTCAAATTCTATGTGCTAAAAGCAGGTCCTTATTCATTAATCATTTTCTGTATGTAACGGTATGTATGCCAATTTCCAACTCCAGGTTGATGCCTCTCCCGCTGACTTTCCCCACTGGTAGCCATACGTTTGCTTTCCAAATCTGTGACTGTGTTTCTGTTATGGAAGTTGGTTCATTTGTATCAATTTTTAGATTGTGCCTATAAGTGATATCGTATGATATTTCTCTTTCTCGGACGTTTGTCATCCAGTATGATTCTACCTAGGTCCATCTGAGTGCTGCAAATAGACTCATTTCCTCCATTTCATGGCTGAGTAATATTCCACTGTTCATATGTACTGCAAGTTCTTTATCCATTGTTCCTTTCTGGGACAATTAGTTTGCTTGCAAGTCTATGCTCTTGAAAAGAGGGCTGCACTAAATATTGGGGTGCGTGTGTCCTTTGATTACTGGCTCTCCCAGTTTACATGCTCCAGAGTGGAATTTCTGGATCCTCTGTAGCTCTAGATTTTAGAGGTTTAAGAAACTCCAAAGTGTTCTCCAGAGTGGGTGTTAGCAATTTACCTTCCCATCATCATCTGGGCAGGGTTATCTTTTTTTCCACGCCCCCTCCAGCATTTCTTGCTGTTAGACTTGGTGATGATGGTCACTTTGTATGATGAGAGATGATACCACTCTGTCGAGTTGATTTGCATTACCGGAATATTCGATTGCCAAAACGGGCCATCAGTGTTTGCCGTAATACACACTGGAAAAACCCGAACGCCCTGTTTGTCCAACCGAGTCACTGGTGCTATTAAGCACGTTTTTACGTGCTTTAATGTGCCAGTAAATCCTATTTGTTGTAATGCATTTGCTGCAATTGCGCCTTGTTTTCACTTCGATCACCTACCCCAAGACATTGAGCGAGGTCAGATGTTCTTTACAGCACTGCAGGCTATGTAATTTGCAGTGCCCCTGAGCACCGGTTTTCAGGTTGTTGTTATGGGAAGCGGCCACAAGGCGGCAGCATTTCTTAAGCCCCGCTCGTGTACCTGGGGAAACCGGAGCCTTTGGAAACGTCCTGTCCCTGCTTTGAAATTAGATGGCCTGTGCCTGTGCAAACACCCTAGGGCTTGTGTCTGAGTTCTCCCCCCCGTAACCTTCATCCAGGGAACAAAATCCAAGCTGTTGAAAACCGGGTTTTGAGGGTATTGTCTTCCCACGGTGGGGAGAACTTAAGGAAAGAGGCTGCAGTTGGGAATCACAGCATCAGGAAATGTGGAGGTTAGGTGACTTTTCAAACATCTTCCCGCCCAGAGGTTCTACCATCCTTTGGGTGTCCCAGGCATGTTTAGCTGTAGCTTGGCTCCCCTGCCCCGGGAGATTTTGGCACCTGGAGTGGGGATCATGCAGCACATCTCCAATGGGCTGCATTAGCGGGCACATCCTTACAAGATCCCTCAGGCCCACGAAAGTCAAGCCTTGGGACCCAAGCCTGCTCTGGCTGCAGGGATGTGACAGCTGGGTGGGCCTCTGCCGCTGAACGAATTTAGTAACCATTCCCACCCCCTTTTGTTTTTTATTTTCATAACGGGATATAGCAGATTTGCAATGTTGTGTTCCTTTCTGGTGAACTCGTACTTGCTTCTCTTATGCAGAGAGTTTTCTGTACTTTTCTGCAGATTACTACCAAGCTTACATATTCCTTTTGTCCATTACAGTGCATTGAGTCAAATTCTAGGTGCTAAAAGCAGGTCCTTATTCATTAATCATTTTCTGTATGTAACGGTATGTATGCCAATTTCCAACTGCAGGTTGATGCCTCTCCCGCTGACTTTCCCCACTGGTAGCCATACGTTTGCTTTCCAAATCTGTGACTGTGTTTCTGTTATGGAAGTTGGTTCATTTGTATCAATTTTTAGATTGTGCCTATAAGTGATATCGTATGATATTTCTCTTTCTCGGACGTTTGTCATCCAGTATGATTCTACCTAGGTCCATCCGAGTGCTGCAAATGGACTCATTTCCTTCATTTCATGGCTGAGTAATACTCCATTGTTCACATGTACTGCAAGTTCTTTATCCATTCTTCCTTTCTGGGACAATTAGTTTGCTTGCAAGTCTATGCTCTTGAAAAGAGGGCTGCACTAAATATCGCAGTGCATGTGTCCTTCGATACTGACTTTCCCAGGATATACGGCCCAGAGTGGAATTGCTGGATCCTCTGTAGCTCTAGATTTTAGATGTTTAGGAAGCTCCAAACTCTTCTCCAGAGTGGCTGTTAGCAATTTACCTTCCCACCATCACGTGGGCTGGGTTAGCTTTTTTTTCCACGCCACCTCCAGCATTTCTTGCTGTTAGAGTTGGTGATGATGGTCATTCTGAATGGTGAGAGATGATACCTCTCTGTCGAGTTGATTTGCATTACCGGATATTAGATTGGCCACAAAGGGTCTTCGGCGTTTTCCCTAATACATCAGGTAAAAACCCAAACCCCCTTTTTTCCAACCCAGTCACTGGTGCTATTAGCAGCTTTTTATGTGCTTTAACGTGCCAGTAACACGTACCTGATGATTGCGTTTCCTGCAATTCTGCCTTGTTTTCACATCCTTTTCGAACACTTACCCCAAGATATTGAGCGAAGGCAGGTGTCATTTACAGCCCAGCAGGTCTTGTGAATTGCAGTGCCCCTGAGCACCGGTTTTCAGGTTGTTGTTACGGGAAGCCTCCACAAGGCGGCAGCATTTCTTAAGCTCCGCTCGTGTACCTGGGGGAGCCTGAGCCTTTGGAAACGTCCTGTCCCTGCTTGGAAATTAGATGGCCTGTGCCTGTGCAAACACCCTAGGGCTTGTGTCTGAGTTCTCCCCCCCTTAACCTTTATCCAGGGAACAAAATCCAAGCTGTTGAAAACCGGGTTTTGAGGGTATTGTCTTCCCACGGTGGGGAGAACTTAAGGAAAGAGGCTGCAGGTGGAAATCACAGCATCAGGAAATGTGGAGGTGAGGTGACTTTTCAAATATCTTCCCGCCCAGAGGTTCTACCATCCTTTGGGTGTCCCAGGCATGTTTAGCTGTAGCTTGGCTCCCCTGCCCCAGGAGATTTCGGCACCTGGAGTGGGGAGCAGGCAGCATATCTCCAATGGGGCTGCATTAGCTGGCACATCCTCACCAGGTCCCTCAGTCCCACGAAAGTCAAGCCTTGGGACCCAAGCCTGCTCTGGCTGCAGGGATGTGACAGCTGGGCGGGTCTCTGCCGCTGAGCGAATTTAGTAACCATTCCCACACCCTTTTGTTTTTTATTTTCATAACGGGATAGAGCAGATTTGCAATGTTGTGTTCCTTTCTGGTGAACTCGTACTTGCTTGTCTTATGCAGAGAGTTTTCTGTACTTTTCTGCGGATTACTACCAAGCTTACATATTCCTTTCGTCCGTTACAGTGCATTGAGTCAAATTCTAGGTGCTAAAAGCAGGTCCTTATTCATTAATCATTTTCTGTATGTAACGGTATGTATGCCAATTTCCAACTGCAGGTTGATGCCTCTCCCGCTGACTTTCCCCACTGGTAGCCATACGTTTGCTTTCCAAATCTGTGACTGTGTTTCTGTTATGGAAGTTGGTTCATTTGTATCAATTTTTAGATTGTGCCTATAAGTGATATCGTATGATATTTCTCTTTCTCGGACGTTTGTCATCCAGTATGATTCTACCTAGGTCCATCCAAGTGCTGCAAATGGACTCATTTCCTTCATTTCATGGCTGAGTAATACTCCATTGTTCACATGTACTGCAAGTTCTTTATCCATTCTTCCTTTCTGGGACAATTAGTTTGCTTGCAAGTCTATGCTCTTGAAAAGAGGGCTGCACTAAATATCGCAGTGCATGTGTCCTTCGATACTGACTTTCCCAGGATATACGGCCCAGAGTGGAATTGCTGGATCCTCTGTAGCTCTAGATTTTAGATGTTTAGGAAGCTCCAAACTCTTCTCCAGAGTGGCTGTTAGCAATTTACCTTCCCACCATCACCTGGGCTGGGTTAGCTTTTTTTTCCACGCCACCTCCAGCATTTCTTGCTGTTAGAGTTGGTGATGATGGTCATTCTGAATGGTGAGAGATGATACCTCTCTGTCGAGTTGATTTGCATTACCGGATATTAGATTGGCCACAAAGGGTCTTCGGCGTTTTCCCTAATACATCAGGTAAAAACCCAAACCCCCTTTTTTCCAACCCAGTCACTGGTGCTATTAGCAGCTTTTTATGTGCTTTTACGTGCCAGTAACACGTATCTGATGATTGCGTTTCCTGCAATTCTGCCTTGTTTTCACATCCTTTTCGAACACTTACCCCAAGATATTGAGCGAGGGCAGGTGTTCTTTACAGCACTGCAGGCTATGTAATTTGCAGTGCCCCTGAGCACCGGTTTTCAGGTTGTTGTTATGGGAAGCGGCCACAAGGCGGCAGCATTTCTTAAGCCCCGCTCGTGTACCTGGGGGAACCGGAGCCTTTGGAAACGTCCTGTCCCTGCTTTCAAATTAGATGGCCTGTGCCTGTGCAAACACCCTAGGGCTTGTGTCTGAGTTCTCCCCCCCGTAACCTTCATCCAGGGAACAAAATCCAAGCTGTTGAAAACCGGGTTTTGAGGGTATTGTCTTCCCACGGTGGGGAGAACTTAAGGAAAGAGGCTGCAGTTGGAAATCACAGCATCAGGAAATGTTGAGGTTAGGTGACTTTTCAAATATCTTCCCGCCCAGAGGTTCTACCATCCTTTGGGTGTCCCAGGCACGTTTAGCTGTAGCTTGGCTCCCCTGCCCCGGGAGATTTCGGCACCTGGAGTGGGGAGCAGGCAGCACATCTCCAATGGGGCTGCATTAGCGGGCACATCCTCACAAGGTCCGTCAGTCCCACGAAAGTCAAGCCTTGGGACCCAAGCCTGCTCTGGCTGCAGGGATGTGACAGCTGGGTGGGTCTCTGCCGCTGAACGAATTTAGTAACCATTCCCACCCCCCTTTTGTTTTTTATTTTCATAACGGGATATAGCAGATTTGCAATGTTGTGTTCCTTTCTGGTAAACTCGTACTTGCTTCTCTTGTGCAGAGAGTTTTCTCTACTTTTGTGCGGATTACTACCAAGCTTACATATTCTTTTCGTCCATTACAGTGCATTGAGTCAAATTCTATGTGCTAAAAGCAGGTCCTTATTCATTAATCATTTTCTGTATGTAACGGTATGTATGCCAATTTCCAACTCCAGGTTGATGCCTCTCCCGCTGACTTTCCCCACTGGTAGCCATACGTTTGCTTTCCAAATCTGTGACTGTGTTTCTGTTATGGAAGTTGGTTCATTTGTATCAATTTTTAGATTGTGCCTATAAGTGATATCGTATGATATTTCTCTTTCTCGGACGTTTGTCATCCAGTATGATTCTACCTAGGTCCATCTGAGTGCTGCAAATAGACTCATTTCCTCCATTTCATGGCTGAGTAATATTCCACTGTTCATATGTACTGCAAGTTCTTTATCCATTGTTCCTTTCTGGGACAATTAGTTTGCTTGCAAGTCTATGCTCTTGAAAAGAGGGCTGCACTAAATATTGGGGTGCGTGTGTCCTTTGATTACTGGCTCTCCCAGTTTACATGCTCCAGAGTGGAATTTCTGGATCCTCTGTAGCTCTAGATTTTAGAGGTTTAAGAAACTCCAAAGTGTTCTCCAGAGTGGGTGTTAGCAATTTACCTTCCCATCATCATCTGGGCAGGGTTATCTTTTTTTCCACGCCCCCTCCAGCATTTCTTGCTGTTAGACTTGGTGATGATGGTCACTTTGTATGATGAGAGATGATACCACTCTGTCGAGTTGATTTGCATTACCGGAATATTCGATTGCCAAAACGGGCCATCAGTGTTTGCCGTAATACACAATGGAAAAACCCGAACGCCCTGTTTGTCCAACCGAGTCACTGGTGCTATTAAGCACGTTTTTACGTGCTTTAATGTGCCAGTAAATCCTATTTGTTGTAATGCATTTGCTGCAATTGCGCCTTGTTTTCACTTCGATCACCTACCCCAAGACATTGAGCGAGGTCAGATGTTCTTTACAGCACTGCAGGCTATGTAATTTGCAGTGCCCCTGAGCACCGGTTTTCAGGTTGTTGTTATGGGAAGCGGCCACAAGGCGGCAGCATTTCTTAAGCCCCGCTCGTGTACCTGGGGAAACCGGAGCCTTTGGAAACGTCCTGTCCCTGCTTTGAAATTAGATGGCCTGTGCCTGTGCAAACACCCTAGGGCTTGTGTCTGAGTTCTCCCCCCCGTAACCTTCATCCAGGGAACAAAATCCAAGCTGTTGAAAACCGGGTTTTGAGGGTATTGTCTTCCCACGGTGGGGAGAACTTAAGGAAAGAGGCTGCAGTTGGGAATCACAGCATCAGGAAATGTGGAGGTTAGGTGACTTTTCAAATATCTTCCCGCCCAGAGGTTCTACCATCCTTTGGGTGTCCCAGGCATGTTTAGCTGTAGCTTGGCTCCCCTGCCCCGGGAGATTTTGGCACCTGGAGTGGGGATCATGCAGCACATCTCCAATGGGCTGCATTAGCGGGCACATCCTTACAAGATCCCTCAGGCCCACGAAAGTCAAGCCTTGGGACCCAAGCCTGCTCTGGCTGCAGGGATGTGACAGCTGGGTGGGCCTCTGCCGCTGAACGAATTTAGTAACCATTCCCACCCCCTTTTGTTTTTTATTTTCATAACGGGATATAGCAGATTTGCAATGTTGTGTTCCTTTCTGGTGAACTCGTACTTGCTTCTCTTATGCAGAGAGTTTTCTGTACTTTTCTGCAGATTACTACCAAGCTTACATATTCCTTTTGTCCATTACAGTGCATTGAGTCAAATTCTAGGTGCTAAAAGCAGGTCCTTATTCATTAATCATTTTCTGTATGTAACGGTATGTATGCCAATTTCCAACTGCAGGTTGATGCCTCTCCCGCTGACTTTCCCCACTGGTAGCCATACGTTTGCTTTCCAAATCTGTGACTGTGTTTCTGTTATGGAAGTTGGTTCATTTGTATCAATTTTTAGATTGTGCCTATAAGTGATATCGTATGATATTTCTCTTTCTCGGACGTTTGTCATCCAGTATGATTCTACCTAGGTCCATCCGAGTGCTGCAAATGGACTCATTTCCTTCATTTCATGGCTGAGTAATACTCCATTGTTCACATGTACTGCAAGTTCTTTATCCATTCTTCCTTTCTGGGACAATTAGTTTGCTTGCAAGTCTATGCTCTTGAAAAGAGGGCTGCACTAAATATCGCAGTGCATGTGTCCTTCGATACTGACTTTCCCAGGATATACGGCCCAGAGTGGAATTGCTGGATCCTCTGTAGCTCTAGATTTTAGATGTTTAGGAAGCTCCAAACTCTTCTCCAGAGTGGCTGTTAGCAATTTACCTTCCCACCATCACGTGGGCTGGGTTAGCTTTTTTTTCCACGCCACCTCCAGCATTTCTTGCTGTTAGAGTTGGTGATGATGGTCATTCTGAATGGTGAGAGATGATACCTCTCTGTCGAGTTGATTTGCATTACCGGATATTAGATTGGCCACAAAGGGTCTTCGGCGTTTTCCCTAATACATCAGGTAAAAACCCAAACCCCCTTTTTTCCAACCCAGTCACTGGTGCTATTAGCAGCTTTTTATGTGCTTTAACGTGCCAGTAACACGTACCTGATGATTGCGTTTCCTGCAATTCTGCCTTGTTTTCACATCCTTTTCGAACACTTACCCCAAGATATTGAGCGAAGGCAGGTGTCATTTACAGCCCAGCAGGTCTTGTGAATTGCAGTGCCCCTGAGCACCGGTTTTCAGGTTGTTGTTACGGGAAGCCTCCACAAGGCGGCAGCATTTCTTAAGCTCCGCTCGTGTACCTGGGGGAGCCTGAGCCTTTGGAAACGTCCTGTCCCTGCTTGGAAATTAGATGGCCTGTGCCTGTGCAAACACCCTAGGGCTTGTGTCTGAGTTCTCCCCCCCTTAACCTTTATCCAGGGAACAAAATCCAAGCTGTTGAAAACCGGGTTTTGAGGGTATTGTCTTCCCACGGTGGGGAGAACTTAAGGAAAGAGGCTGCAGGTGGAAATCACAGCATCAGGAAATGTGGAGGTTAGGTGACTTTTCAAACATCTTCCCGCCCAGAGGTTCTACCATCCTTTGGGTGTCCCAGGCATGTTTAGCTGTAGCTTGGCTCCACTGCCCCGGGAGATTTCGGCACCTGGAGTGGGGATCAGGCAGCACATCTCCAATGGGGCTGCATTAGCTGGCACATCCTCACCAGGTCCCTCAGTCCCACGAAAGTCAAGCCTTGGGACCCAAGCCTGCTCTGGCTGCAGGGATGTGACAGCTGGGCGGGTCTCTGCCGCTGAGCGAATTTAGTAACCATTCCCACACCCTTTTGTTTTTTATTTTCATAACGGGATAGAGCAGATTTGCAATGTTGTGTTCCTTTCTGGTGAACTCGTACTTGCTTGTCTTATGCAGAGAGTTTTCTGTGCTTTTCTGCGGATTACTACCAAGCTTACATATTCCTTTCGTCCGTTACAGTGCATTGAGTCAAATTCTAGGTGCTAAAAGCAGGTCCTTATTCATTAATCATTTTCTGTATGTAACGGTATGTATGCCAATTTCCAACTCCAGGTTGATGCCTCTCCCGCTGACTTTCCCCACTGGTAGCCATACGTTTGCTTTCCAAATCTGTGACTGTGTTTCTGTTATGGAAGTTGGTTCATTTGTATCAATTTTTAGATTGTGCCTATAAGTGATATCATATGATATTTCTCTTTCTCGGACGTTTGTCATCCAGTATGATTCTACCTAGGTCCATCCGAGTGCTGCAAATGGACTCATTTCCTTCATTTCATGGCTGAGTAATATTCCACTGTTCGTATGTACCACAAGTACTTTATCCATTGTTCCTTTCTAGGACAATTAGTTTCCTTGCAAGTCTATGCTCTTGAAAACAGGGCTGCACTAAATATTGGGGTGCGTGTGTCCTTTGATTACTGGCTCTCCCAATTTACATGCTCCAGAGTGGAATTTCCGGATCCTCTGTAGCTCTAGATTTTAGAGGTTTAAGAAACTCCAAAGTGTTCTCCAGAGTGGCTGTTAGCAATTTACCTTCCCATCATCATCTGGGCAGGGTTATCTTTTTTTCCACGCCCCCTCCAGCATTTCTTGCTGTTAGACTTGGTGATGATGGTCATTTTGTATGATGAGAGATGATACCTCTCTGTCGAGTTGATTTGCATTACCGGAATATTCGATTGCCAAAACGGGCCATCAGTGTTTGCCGTAATACACACTGGAAAAACCCGAACGCCCTGTTTGTCCAACCGAGTCACTGGTGCTATTAAGCAGGTTTTTACGTGCTTTAATGTGCCAGTAAATCCTATATGTTGTAATGCATTTGCTGCAATTGCGCCTTGTTTTCATGTCCATTTCGATCACCTACCCCAAGACATTGAGCGAGCTCAGATGTTCTTTACAGCACTGCAGGCTATGTAATTTGCAGTGCCCCTGAGCACCGGTTTTCAGGTTGTTGTTACGGGAAGCCTCCACAAGGCGGCAGCATTTCTTAAACTCCGCTCGTGTACCTGGGGGAGCCTGAGCCTTTGGAAACGTCCTGTCCCTGCTTGGAAATTAGATGGCCTGTGCCTGTGCAAACACCCTAGGGCTTGTGTCTGAGTTCTCCCCCCCTTAACCTTTATCCAGGGAACAAAATCCAAGCTGTTGAAAACCGGGTTTTGAGGGTATTGTCTTCCCACGGTGGGGAGAACTTAAGGAAAGAGGCTGCAGGTGGAAATCACAGCATCAGGAAATGTGGAGGTTAGGTGACTTTTCAAACATCTTCCCGCCCAGAGGTTCTACCATCCTTTGGGTGTCCCAGGCATGTTTAGCTGTAGCTTGGCTCCCCTGCCCCAGGAGATTTCGGCACCTGGAGTGGGGAGCAGGCAGCATATCTCCAATGGGGCTGCATTAGCTGGCACATCCTCACCAGGTCCCTCAGTCCCACGAAAGTCAAGCCTTGGGACCCAAGCCTGCTCTGGCTGCAGGGATGTGACAGCTGGGCGGGTCTCTGCCGCTGAGCGAATTTAGTAACCATTCCCACACCCTTTTGTTTTTTATTTTCATAACGGGATAGAGCAGATTTGCAATGTTGTGTTCCTTTCTGGTGAACTCGTACTTGCTTGTCTTATGCAGAGAGTTTTCTGTACTTTTCTGCGGATTACTACCAAGCTTACATATTCCTTTCGTCCGTTACAGTGCATTGAGTCAAATTCTAGGTGCTAAAAGCAGGTCCTTATTCATTAATCATTTTCTGTATGTAACGGTATGTATGCCAATTTCCAACTGCAGGTTGATGCCTCTCCCGCTGACTTTCCCCACTGGTAGCCATACGTTTGCTTTCCAAATCTGTGACTGTGTTTCTGTTATGGAAGTTGGTTCATTTGTATCAATTTTTAGATTGTGCCTATAAGTGATATCGTATGATATTTCTCTTTCTCGGACGTTTGTCATCCAGTATGATTCTACCTAGGTCCATCCAAGTGCTGCAAATGGACTCATTTCCTTCATTTCATGGCTGAGTAATACTCCATTGTTCACATGTACTGCAAGTTCTTTATCCATTCTTCCTTTCTGGGACAATTAGTTTGCTTGCAAGTCTATGCTCTTGAAAAGAGGGCTGCACTAAATATCGCAGTGCATGTGTCCTTCGATACTGACTTTCCCAGGATATACGGCCCAGAGTGGAATTGCTGGATCCTCTGTAGCTCTAGATTTTAGATGTTTAGGAAGCTCCAAACTCTTCTCCAGAGTGGCTGTTAGCAATTTACCTTCCCACCATCACCTGGGCTGGGTTAGCTTTTTTTTCCACGCCACCTCCAGCATTTCTTGCTGTTAGAGTTGGTGATGATGGTCATTCTGAATGGTGAGAGATGATACCTCTCTGTCGAGTTGATTTGCATTACCGGATATTAGATTGGCCACAAAGGGTCTTCGGCGTTTTCCCTAATACATCAGGTAAAAACCCAAACCCCCTTTTTTCCAACCCAGTCACTGGTGCTATTAGCAGCTTTTTATGTGCTTTTACGTGCCAGTAACACGTATCTGATGATTGCGTTTCCTGCAATTCTGCCTTGTTTTCACATCCTTTTCGAACACTTACCCCAAGATATTGAGCGAGGGCAGGTGTTCTTTACAGCACTGCAGGCTATGTAATTTGCAGTGCCCCTGAGCACCGGTTTTCAGGTTGTTGTTATGGGAAGCGGCCACAAGGCGGCAGCATTTCTTAAGCCCCGCTCGTGTACCTGGGGGAACCGGAGCCTTTGGAAACGTCCTGTCCCTGCTTTCAAATTAGATGGCCTGTGCCTGTGCAAACACCCTAGGGCTTGTGTCTGAGTTCTCCCCCCCGTAACCTTCATCCAGGGAACAAAATCCAAGCTGTTGAAAACCGGGTTTTGAGGGTATTGTCTTCCCACGGTGGGGAGAACTTAAGGAAAGAGGCTGCAGTTGGAAATCACAGCATCAGGAAATGTTGAGGTTAGGTGACTTTTCAAATATCTTCCCGCCCAGAGGTTCTACCATCCTTTGGGTGTCCCAGGCACGTTTAGCTGTAGCTTGGCTCCCCTGCCCCGGGAGATTTCGGCACCTGGAGTGGGGAGCAGGCAGCACATCTCCAATGGGGCTGCATTAGCGGGCACATCCTCACAAGGTCCGTCAGTCCCACGAAAGTCAAGCCTTGGGACCCAAGCCTGCTCTGGCTGCAGGGATGTGACAGCTGGGTGGGTCTCTGCCGCTGAACGAATTTAGTAACCATTCCCACCCCCCTTTTGTTTTTTATTTTCATAACGGGATATAGCAGATTTGCAATGTTGTGTTCCTTTCTGGTAAACTCGTACTTGCTTCTCTTGTGCAGAGAGTTTTCTCTACTTTTGTGTGGATTACTACCAAGCTTACATATTCTTTTCGTCCATTACAGTGCATTGAGTCAAATTCTATGTGCTAAAAGCAGGTCCTTATTCATTAATCATTTTCTGTATGTAACGGTATGTATGCCAATTTCCAACTCCAGGTTGATGCCTCTCCCGCTGACTTTCCCCACTGGTAGCCATACGTTTGCTTTCCAAATCTGTGACTGTGTTTCTGTTATGGAAGTTGGTTCATTTGTATCAATTTTTAGATTGTGCCTATAAGTGATATCGTATGATATTTCTCTTTCTCGGACGTTTGTCATCCAGTATGATTCTACCTAGGTCCATCTGAGTGCTGCAAATAGACTCATTTCCTCCATTTCATGGCTGAGTAATATTCCACTGTTCATATGTACTGCAAGTTCTTTATCCATTGTTCCTTTCTGGGACAATTAGTTTGCTTGCAAGTCTATGCTCTTGAAAAGAGGGCTGCACTAAATATTGGGGTGCGTGTGTCCTTTGATTACTGGCTCTCCCAGTTTACATGCTCCAGAGTGGAATTTCTGGATCCTCTGTAGCTCTAGATTTTAGAGGTTTAAGAAACTCCAAAGTGTTCTCCAGAGTGGGTGTTAGCAATTTACCTTCCCATCATCATCTGGGCAGGGTTATCTTTTTTTCCACGCCCCCTCCAGCATTTCTTGCTGTTAGACTTGGTGATGATGGTCACTTTGTATGATGAGAGATGATACCACTCTGTCGAGTTGATTTGCATTACCGGAATATTCGATTGCCAAAACGGGCCATCAGTGTTTGCCGTAATACACAATGGAAAAACCCGAACGCCCTGTTTGTCCAACCGAGTCACTGGTGCTATTAAGCACGTTTTTACGTGCTTTAATGTGCCAGTAAATCCTATTTGTTGTAATGCATTTGCTGCAATTGCGCCTTGTTTTCACTTCGATCACCTACCCCAAGACATTGAGCGAGGTCAGATGTTCTTTACAGCACTGCAGGCTATGTAATTTGCAGTGCCCCTGAGCACCGGTTTTCAGGTTGTTGTTATGGGAAGCGGCCACAAGGCGGCAGCATTTCTTAAGCCCCGCTCGTGTACCTGGGGAAACCGGAGCCTTTGGAAACGTCCTGTCCCTGCTTTGAAATTAGATGGCCTGTGCCTGTGCAAACACCCTAGGGCTTGTGTCTGAGTTCTCCCCCCCGTAACCTTCATCCAGGGAACAAAATCCAAGCTGTTGAAAACCGGGTTTTGAGGGTATTGTCTTCCCACGGTGGGGAGAACTTAAGGAAAGAGGCTGCAGTTGGGAATCACAGCATCAGGAAATGTGGAGGTTAGGTGACTTTTCAAATATCTTCCCGCCCAGAGGTTCTACCATCCTTTGGGTGTCCCAGGCATGTTTAGCTGTAGCTTGGCTCCCCTGCCCCGGGAGATTTTGGCACCTGGAGTGGGGATCATGCAGCACATCTCCAATGGGCTGCATTAGCGGGCACATCCTTACAAGATCCCTCAGGCCCACGAAAGTCAAGCCTTGGGACCCAAGCCTGCTCTGGCTGCAGGGATGTGACAGCTGGGTGGGCCTCTGCCGCTGAACGAATTTAGTAACCATTCCCACCCCCTTTTGTTTTTTATTTTCATAACGGGATATAGCAGATTTGCAATGTTGTGTTCCTTTCTGGTGAACTCGTACTTGCTTCTCTTATGCAGAGTTTTCTGTACTTTTCTGCAGATTACTACCAAGCTTACATATTCCTTTTGTCCATTACAGTGCATTGAGTCAAATTCTAGGTGCTAAAAGCAGGTCCTTATTCATTAATCATTTTCTGTATGTAACGGTATGTATGCCAATTTCCAACTGCAGGTTGATGCCTCTCCCGCTGACTTTCCCCACTGGTAGCCATACGTTTGCTTTCCAAATCTGTGACTGTGTTTCTGTTATGGAAGTTGGTTCATTTGTATCAATTTTTAGATTGTGCCTATAAGTGATATCGTATGATATTTCTCTTTCTCGGACGTTTGTCATCCAGTATGATTCTACCTAGGTCCATCCGAGTGCTGCAAATGGACTCATTTCCTTCATTTCATGGCTGAGTAATACTCCATTGTTCACATGTACTGCAAGTTCTTTATCCATTCTTCCTTTCTGGGACAATTAGTTTGCTTGCAAGTCTATGCTCTTGAAAAGAGGGCTGCACTAAATATCGCAGTGCATGTGTCCTTCGATACTGACTTTCCCAGGATATACGGCCCAGAGTGGAATTGCTGGATCCTCTGTAGCTCTAGATTTTAGATGTTTAGGAAGCTCCAAACTCTTCTCCAGAGTGGCTGTTAGCAATTTACCTTCCCACCATCACCTGGGCTGGGTTAGCTTTTTTTTCCACGCCACCTCCAGCATTTCTTGCTGTTAGAGTTGGTGATGATGGTCATTCTGAATGGTGAGAGATGATACCTCTCTGTCGAGTTGATTTGCATTACCGGATATTAGATTGGCCACAAAGGGTCTTCGGCGTTTTCCCTAATACATCAGGTAAAAACCCAAACCCCCTTTTTTCCAACCCAGTCACTGGTGCTATTAGCAGCTTTTTATGTGCTTTAACGTGCCAGTAACACGTACCTGATGATTGCGTTTCCTGCAATTCTGCCTTGTTTTCACATCCTTTTCGAACACTTACCCCAAGATATTGAGCGAAGGCAGGTGTCATTTACAGCCCAGCAGGTCTTGTGAATTGCAGTGCCCCTGAGCACCGGTTTTCAGGTTGTTGTTACGGGAAGCCTCCACAAGGCGGCAGCATTTCTTAAGCTCCGCTCGTGTACCTGGGGGAGCCTGAGCCTTTGGAAACGTCCTGTCCCTGCTTGGAAATTAGATGGCCTGTGCCTGTGCAAACACCCTAGGGCTTGTGTCTGAGTTCTCCCCCCCTTAACCTTTATCCAGGGAACAAAATCCAAGCTGTTGAAAACCGGGTTTTGAGGGTATTGTCTTCCCACGGTGGGGAGAACTTAAGGAAAGAGGCTGCAGGTGGAAATCACAGCATCAGGAAATGTGGAGGTTAGGTGACTTTTCAAACATCTTCCCGCCCAGAGGTTCTACCATCCTTTGGGTGTCCCAGGCATGTTTAGCTGTAGCTTGGCTCCACTGCCCCGGGAGATTTCGGCACCTGGAGTGGGGATCAGGCAGCACATCTCCAATGGGGCTGCATTAGCTGGCACATCCTCACCAGGTCCCTCAGTCCCACGAAAGTCAAGCCTTGGGACCCAAGCCTGCTCTGGCTGCAGGGATGTGACAGCTGGGCGGGTCTCTGCCGCTGAGCGAATTTAGTAACCATTCCCACACCCTTTTGTTTTTTATTTTCATAACGGGATAGAGCAGATTTGCAATGTTGTGTTCCTTTCTGGTGAACTCGTACTTGCTTGTCTTATGCAGAGAGTTTTCTGTGCTTTTCTGCGGATTACTACCAAGCTTACATATTCCTTTCGTCCGTTACAGTGCATTGAGTCAAATTCTAGGTGCTAAAAGCAGGTCCTTATTCATTAATCATTTTCTGTATGTAACGGTATGTATGCCAATTTCCAACTCCAGGTTGATGCCTCTCCCGCTGACTTTCCCCACTGGTAGCCATACGTTTGCTTTCCAAATCTGTGACTGTGTTTCTGTTATGGAAGTTGGTTCATTTGTATCAATTTTTAGATTGTGCCTATAAGTGATATCATATGATATTTCTCTTTCTCGGACGTTTGTCATCCAGTATGATTCTACCTAGGTCCATCCGAGTGCTGCAAATGGACTCATTTCCTTCATTTCATGGCTGAGTAATATTCCACTGTTCGTATGTACCACAAGTACTTTATCCATTGTTCCTTTCTAGGACAATTAGTTTCCTTGCAAGTCTATGCTCTTGAAAACAGGGCTGCACTAAATATTGGGGTGCGTGTGTCCTTTGATTACTGGCTCTCCCAATTTACATGCTCCAGAGTGGAATTTCCGGATCCTCTGTAGCTCTAGATTTTAGAGGTTTAAGAAACTCCAAAGTGTTCTCCTGAGTGGCTGTTAGCAATTTACCTTCCCATCATCATCTGGGCAGGGTTATCTTTTTTTCCACGCCCCCTCCAGCATTTCTTGCTGTTAGACTTGGTGATGATGGTCACTTTGTATGATGAGAGATGATACCTCTCTGTCGAGTTGATTTGCATTACCGGAATATTCGATTGCCAAAAAGGGCCATCAGTGTTTGCCGTAATACACACTGGAAAAACCCGAACGCCCTGTTTGTCCAACCGAGTCACTGGTGCAATTAAGCAGGTTTTTACGTGCTTTAATGTGCCAGTAAATCCTATTTGTTGTAATGCATTTGCTACAATTGCGCCTTGTTTTCACGTCCATTTCGATCACCTACCCCAAGACATTGAGCGAGGTCAGATGTTCTTTACAGCACTGCAGGCTATGTAATTTGCAGTGCCCCTGAGCACCGGTTTTCAGGTTGTTGTTATGGGAAGCGGCCACAAGGCGGCAGCATTTCTTTAGCCCCACTCGTGTACCTGGGGGAACCGGAGCCTTTGGAAAAGTCCTGTCCCTGCTTTGAAATTAGATGGCCTGTGCCTGTGCAAACACCCTAGGGCTTGTGTCTGAGTTCTCCCCCCGTAACCTTCATCCAGGGAACAAAATCCAAGCTGTTGAAAACCGGGTTTTGAGGGTATTGTCTTCCCACGGTGGGGAGACCTTAAGGAAAGAGGCTGCAGGTGGAAATCACAGCATCAGGAAATGTAGAGGTTAGGTGACTTTTCAAACATCTTCCCGCCCAGAGGTTCTACCATCCTTTGGGTGTCCCAGGCATGTTTAGCTGTAGCTTGGCTCCCCTGCCCCGGGAGATTTCGGCACCTGGAGTGGGGATCAGGCAGCACATCTCCAATGGGCTGCATTAGCTAGCACATCGTTACAAGGTCCCTCAGTCCCACGAAAGTCAAGCCTTGGGACCCAAGCCTGCTCTGGCTGCAGGGATGTGACAGCTGGGTGGGCCTCTGCCGCTGAACGAATTTAGTAACCATTCCCACCCCCTTTTGTTTTTTATTTTCATAACGGGATATAGCAGATTTGCAATGTTGTGTTCCTTTCTGGTGAACTCGTACTTGCTTCTCTTATGCAGAGAGTTTTCTGTACTTTTGTGCGGATTACTACCAAGCTTACATATTCCTTTCGTCCGTTACAGTGCACTGAGTCAAATTCTAGGTGCTAAAAGCAGGTCCTTATTCATTAATCATTTTCTGTATGTAACGGTATGTATGCCAATTTCCAACTGCAGGTTGATGCCTCTCCCGCTGACTTTCCCCACTGGTAGCCATACGTTTGCTTTCCAAATCTGTGACTGTGTTTCTGTTATGGAAGTTGGTTCATTTGTATCAATTTTTAGATTGTGCCTATAAGTGATATCGTATGATATTTCTCTTTCTCGGACGTTTGTCATCCAGTATGATTCTACCTAGGTCCATCCGAGTGCTGCAAATGGACTCATTTCCTTCATTTCATGGCTGAGTAATACTCCATTGTTCACATGTACTGCAAGTTCTTTATCCATTCTTCCTTTCTAGGACAATTAGTTTGCTTGCAAGTCTATGCTCTTGAAAAGAGGGCTGCACTAAATATCGCAGTGCATGTGTCCTTCGATACTGACTTTCCCAGGATATACGGCCCAGAGTGGAATTGCTGGATCCTCTGTAGCTCTAGATTTTAGATGTTTAGGAAGCTCCAAACTCTTCTCCAGAGTGGCTGTTAGCAATTTACCTTCCCACCATCACGTGGGCTGGGTTAGCTTTTTTTTCCACGCCACCTCCAGCATTTCTTGCTGTTAGAGTTGGTGATGATGGTCATTCTGAATGGTGAGAGATGATACCTCTCTGTCGAGTTGATTTGCATTACCGGATATTAGATTGGCCACAAAGGGTCTTCGGCGTTTTCCCTAATACATCAGGTAAAAACCCAAACCCCCTTTTTTCCAACCCAGTCACTGGTGCTATTAGCAGCTTTTTATGTGCTTTAACGTGCCAGTAACACGTACCTGATGATTGCGTTTCCTGCAATTCTGCCTTGTTTTCACATCCTTTTCGAACACTTACCCCAAGATATTGAGCGAAGGCAGGTGTCATTTACAGCCCAGCAGGTCTTGTGAATTGCAGTGCCCCTGAGCACCGGTTTTCAGGTTGTTGTTACGGGAAGCCTCCACAAGGCAGCAGCATTTCTTAAGCTCCGCTCGTGTACCTGGGGGAGCCTGAGCCTTTGGAAACGTCCTGTCCCTGCTTGGAAATTAGATGGCCTGTGCCTGTGCAAACACCCTAGGGCTTGTGTCTGAGTTCTCCCCCCCTTAACCTTTATCCAGGGAACAAAATCCAAGCTGTTGAAAACCGGGTTTTGAGGGTATTGTCTTCCCACGGTGGGGAGAACTTAAGGAAAGAGGCTGCAGGTGGAAATCACAGCATCAGGAAATGTGGAGGTTAGGTGACTTTTCAAACATCTTCCCGCCCAGAGGTTCTACCATCCTTTGGGTGTCCCAGGCATGTTTAGCTGTAGCTTGGTTCCACTGCCCCGGGAGATTTCGGCACCTGGAGTGGGGAGCAGGCAGCACATCTCCAATGGGGCTGCATTAGCTGGCACATCCTCACCAGGTCCCTCAGTCCCACGAAAGTCAAGCCTTGGGACCCAAGCCTGCTCTGGCTGCAGGGATGTGACAGCTGGGCGGGTCTCTGCCGCTGAGCGAATTTAGTAACCATTCCCACACCCTTTTGTTTTTTATTTTCATAACGGGATAGAGCAGATTTGCAATGTTGTGTTCCTTTCTGGTGAACTCGTACTTGCTTGTCTTATGCAGAGAGTTTTCTGTACTTTTCTGCGGATTACTACCAAGCTTACATATTCCTTTCGTCCGTTACAGTGCATTGAGTCAAATTCTAGGTGCTAAAAGCAGGTCCTTATTCATTAATCATTTTCTGTATGTAACGGTATGTATGCCAATTTCCAACTCCAGGTTGATGCCTCTCCCGCTGACTTTCCCCACTGGTAGCCATACGTTTGCTTTCCAAATCTGTGACTGTGTTTCTGTTATGGAAGTTGGTTCATTTGTATCAATTTTTAGATTGTGCCTATAAGTGATATCATATGATATTTCTCTTTCTCAGACGTTTGTCATCCAGTATGATTCTACCTAGGTCCATCCGAGTGCTGCAAATGGACTCATTTCCTTCATTTCATGGCTGAGTAATATTCCACTGTTCGTATGTACCACAAGTACTTTATCCATTGTTCCTTTCTAGGACAATTAGTTTCCTTGCAAGTCTATGCTCTTGAAAACAGGGCTGCACTAAATATTGGGGTGCGTGTGTCCTTTGATTACTGGCTCTCCCAATTTACATGCTCCAGAGTGGAATTTCCGGATCCTCTGTAGCTCTAGATTTTAGAGGTTTAAGAAACTCCAAAGTGTTCTCCTGAGTGGCTGTTAGCAATTTACCTTCCCATCATCATCTGGGCAGGGTTATCTTTTTTTCCACGCCCCCTCCAGCATTTCTTGCTGTTAGACTTGGTGATGATGGTCACTTTGTATGATGAGAGATGATACCACTCTGTCGAGTTGATTTGCATTACCGGAATATTCGATTGCCAAAAAGGGCCATCAGTGTTTGCCGTAATACACACTGGAAAAACCCGAACGCCCTGTTTGTCCAACCGAGTCACTGGTGCTATTAAGCACGTTTTTACGTGCTTTAATGTGCCAGTAAATCCTATTTGTTGTAATGCATTTGCTACAATTGCGCCTTGTTTTCACTTCCATCACCTACCCCAAGACATTGAGCGAGGTCAGATGTTCTTTACAGCACTGCAGGCTATGTAATTTGCAGTGCCCCTGAGCACCGGTTTTCAGGTTGTTGTTATGGGAAGCGGCCACAAGGCGGCAGCATTTCTTAAGCCCCGCTCGTGTACCTGGGGAAACCGGAGCCTTTGGAAACGTCCTGTCCCTGCTTTGAAATTAGATGGCCTGTGCTTGTGCAAACACCCTAGGGCTTGTGTCTGAGTTCTCCCCCCCGTAACCTTCATCCAGGGAACAAAATCCAAGCTGTTGAAAACCGGGTTTTGAGGGTATTGTCTTCCCACGGTGGGGAGACCTTAAGGAAAGAGGCTGCAGGTGGAAATCACAGCATCAGGAAATGTAGAGGTTAGGTGACTTTTCAAACATCTTCCCGCCCAGAGGTTCTACCATCCTTTGGGTGTCCCAGGCATGTTTAGCTGTAGCTTGGCTCCCCTGCCCCGGGAGATTTTGGCACCTGGAGTGGGGATCATGCAGCACATCTCCAATGGGCTGCATTAGCGGGCACATCCTTACAAGATCCCTCAGGCCCACGAAAGTCAAGCCTTGGGACCCAAGCCTGCTCTGGCTGCAGGGATGTGACAGCTGGGTGGGCCTCTGCCGCTGAACGAATTTAGTAACCATTCCCACCCCCTTTTGTTTTTTATTTTCATAACGGGATATAGCAGATTTGCAATGTTGTGTTCCTTTCTGGTGAACTCGTACTTGCTTCTCTTATGCAGAGAGTTTTCTGTACTTTTCTGCAGATTACTACCAAGCTTACATATTCCTTTTGTCCATTACAGTGCATTGAGTCAAATTCTAGGTGCTAAAAGCAGGTCCTTATTCATTAATCATTTTCTGTATGTAACGGTATGTATGCCAATTTCCAACTGCAGGTTGATGCCTCTCCCGCTGACTTTCCCCACTGGTAGCCATACGTTTGCTTTCCAAATCTGTGACTGTGTTTCTGTTATGGAAGTTGGTTCATTTGTATCAATTTTTAGATTGTGCCTATAAGTGATATCGTATGATATTTCTCTTTCTCGGACGTTTGTCATCCAGTATGATTCTACCTAGGTCCATCCGAGTGCTGCAAATGGACTCATTTCCTTCATTTCATGGCTGAGTAATACTCCATTGTTCACATGTACTGCAAGTTCTTTATCCATTCTTCCTTTCTGGGACAATTAGTTTGCTTGCAAGTCTATGCTCTTGAAAAGAGGGCTGCACTAAATATCGCAGTGCATGTGTCCTTCGATACTGACTTTCCCAGGATATACGGCCCAGAGTGGAATTGCTGGATCCTCTGTAGCTCTAGATTTTAGATGTTTAGGAAGCTCCAAACTCTTCTCCAGAGTGGCTGTTAGCAATTTACCTTCCCACCATCACGTGGGCTGGGTTAGCTTTTTTTTCCACGCCACCTCC
>NW_028121703.1:0-26593 GCF_965194805.1 Balaenoptera borealis | reverse complement strand
TCCCTTGTTATATGTTCGGTCTTTTTGATACATGTATATAATATGTATTTGAATATGTATAGTAACACTAATCTTCATTTCTCAATTTCCCCCCTCCTTTCCTTTTAGATGAGCATAGTTTGTGTTCTACGCCTGTGAGTGTCTTTCTCTTTAGAAATATGTTCATCTGTGTCAGTTATTAGATAATGCCATAAGTGATAATATAAGATATAGGTCTTTTGCTTTCCGACCTACTTCATGTTTTGTGATTATCTCCAGGCTCATCTATGGTGCCTCAAAGAGCAGTGCTTCAATGTTTTCCATGGCTAATATTCCATTGTGTACATGGACCACTTCTTCTTGGTGCATTCCTCTGTTGATGGACATTTTCGTTGCTTCCAAGTGTTGCCTATGGTAAATATTGCTGGAGTGCAGGATTGCCAGCCTGCGATTTTTGATTTTCATTTTCTCAGGTGATAGACCCAGCAGTGGGTATGATTGATTGATTGGTATGGTAGCTCAACGTTTACCTTTTCAAGGCACCTCAATTGTGCTTTCATTAGTGGCTCTTACCACGTCCCCCTTAGAATCGAGGGTACGCATTTCTCCACAATCACGTCAGCGTTTATCGTTTGCCGCATTTTTGTTGATGGCCATTCTGACTGGTGTGAGCTGATAGGTTTTTGTAATTTGGGTTTACATGTCTGTAACAATTCCTACAATTCATCCTTTTTCCACGCCTTTTCCTTTTCTGTTAAAAGAAAAAAGAAAAAAGGTGTGAGTACAATATACCTCTTCAAATTTTCTTTTTGGAAGGTTGCACTCTAGAGTTTTTTGGTCGATTTTCGACCTCAGTATCTTTTGGAGGGCAGGTGTCATTTACAGACCTGCAATTGGTGAATATTTAGTGACCTTTTGCAGTGGGTTTAAAGCTGCTGTTGTGGGAAACGGCCACAAGGATGCAGCATTTCTCCATTCCCAAATCTGGGTACTAGGGCAGCAGAGCCGTTCTGGAAGTCGTTTGCCTAGGTTGTAAATTTGAATGGAATGTGCCAGGAGAACCCCCCATAAGTTTATGTCTCATTACTCCTAGTTGGTTGTTTTAATTTTTTCAATTGGGGTAATGGTTAGAATGTTGCTTGTCCAAGGTGTACATACTCTGGTTCATCTACATATTCTATATACCTATTTATGTAGAGATCCTCTTCCCGTGTAAATTATTACACAGTGTTCCGTAAACCTTCCTTGCTATATGGTCGGTCTTTTTGATATATGTATATAATATGTATTTGTATACATATGGTAACGCTAATCTTCATTTATCCATTCCCCCCACCTTTCCTTGTAGATAAGCATAGTTTTTTTTAATAAGTCTGTGATTGACTTTCTCTGTGGAAATATGTTCATTTGTGTCAGTTATTAGAGAACGCGTATAAGTGATATCATAGGATATAGGACTTTTGCTTTCCGACTTACCTCATGTTCTGTGATTATCTCCAAGATCATCTATGGTGTCTCAAAGAGCAGTGTTTCATTGTTTTCCATGGCTAGTATTCATTGTGTACATGGGCCGCTTCTTCTTTTTCCTTTCATCTGTTGATGGACATTTTGGTTGCTTCACTGTCTTGTCTATTGTGAATAAGGCTGCAGTGCAGCTTTTGCAGCCCGGGTCTTCTTCATTCTGGTCTTCTCAGGTGAGAGGCCCATTGGTGCGCCTGCTGGATTGAATGGTACCTCAATTTTTCCTTTTCAACGCAGCTCCTTTCTGTTCTCATTATTAGCGTTTAACCCTTTTACATCTCACCAGCAGCTAGAGGGTACACAGTTCTCTAAAACCTCTTCAGCATTGATTGTTTGTAGACTTTTTGGAAATGGTCAGTCGACGGGTGTGAGTTGAAAACTTTTTGTAGATTAGATTGCATGAGTCTAATACTTCCTGAGGTTGAGCTTTTATCCATTTTCCTTTCTTTAAAAAGAGAGTGAGTAAAACTTACCTCTTCATACGAGCTTCGTGAACATTTTGCCTGTTTTGAATTTTTTTTATCCATTCCCTACTTCAGCACAATTTGAGGGCAGGTGTCCTTTACAGCCCTGAGTCCTTGTGAATGGTAAGTGACCATTAGCTGTGGGTTAAAAGCTGCTGTTGCGGGAATCGGCCACAAGGCGGCAGCATTTCTCCTTTACCAAATCTGGTTACTAGGGCAACAGAGCCTTAGTGGAAGTGGTGTTCTAGGTTGTAAATTAGAATGGAATGTGCGAGGAAAAAGCCCTTTAAGTTTATGTCTCATTACTTCTTGTTGGTATTTTTAACTTAATTTTTATTTTTTATCACAGCAAACTTGATTACAATGTTTTGTTTGTTCTAGGTGTGCAAGATGTGGTTCTTTCACACATATACATATATCTATTTTTCTTCGGATCCTTTTCCCATGTCTGTTACGACACAATGTTGAGTAGTCTTCTCTTGGTATAGCGTAGGTCTTTGGTGATTATATATTTCACATGTGTTTGTATCTCTCTGTTAACCTCAATACGGTAATGTATCCAATCCTCACACCTTTCCATTTGGTGAACCATAAGTTTTTTAAATGAATCTATGATAGTGTTTCTCTGTGGAAATACCTTTGTTTGTATCATTTTTTCGGTAACACCTATATGTGATAGGATAGGATATGTGTCTTTCGCTTTCTCACTTACTCCAAGCTGCGTGATTACTTCTAGACTCATCTATGGTGCTGCAAATGGCATTGTTTCATTTTTTCACTAGCTCATATTCCATCTGTACATGGAGCAGTTCTTCTTTGTCCACCCATCTGTCGTTGGACTTTTTGGTTACTTCCATATCTTGGCTATTGTTATACTATGCAATGCAGATTTGCGTACCTGTGTCCTTCCAATTCTGTCTTCTTAGGTTATAGGTCCAGGAATAGGTCTGCTGGATCATATGGTAGCTCAATGTTTACCTTTTAAAGGCACCTCTATTCCGTTCTCTTTAGTGGCTCTTTCCAGGTTACGTCCCACTTAAAGCGGAGGGTATGCATTTCTTCCCAGCACCTTCAGCATTTATTCTTTGTAGTTTTTGCTGATGGTTATTCTGAGTGGTGTGAGCTGATACCTCTTTGTGGTTGAATTTGCATGTGTCTCATAATGCGTTGAAATTGAGCTGTAAGACATGTCCTTTTTATTTTTCCAGCTGTGATGAGAGCTTATTTCTTCAAAGTGTTTTCTTAAAGTATGTGTCACCATTTGAAATATTTTGGCCATGATCTCCCTCAAGACATTTTGAGGGCAGGTTTCATTTACAGCCCTGCAGTACTTGTTCATATGAAGTGACCATTAGCTCAGGCTTTAAACCTGCTTTTGCAGGTAACGGCCAGAGAGCGGCAATCTTTCTACGTTCCCCTTGCTGGTACTAGGGAAACAGACCTACCGGCCAGTGGTGTTCTTCGGTTATAAATTAGAGTGCAATGTGCCCGGATAAACCCACAAATGTTGATGTCTCCTTGCTTTTCTTTGTTTTTAAATTTAATTTATATTTATTATTAGAGTAATATTCCATTGTGTACGTGGACCACTTCTTCTTGGTGCATTCCTCGGTTGATGGACATTTTCATTGCTTCCAAGTGCTGGCTATGGTAAATATTGCTGGCATACTGGTTTGCCAGCCTGTGACTTTTTGATTCTCATTTTCTCAGGTGATAGGCCAAGCAGTGGTTGTGATTGATGGACTGGTAGCTCAATGTTTCCCTTTTCAAAGCACCTACGTTGTGTTTTCGTTAGTGGCTCTTTACATGCCCCCCCTTACAGCCGAGGGTACGCATTTCTCCACACTCCCTTCACCGTTTATTTTTTGCAGCATTTTTCCTAATGGCCATTCTGACTGCTGTGTGCTGATAGGGTTTTGTAATATGGGTATGCATGTCATGAAAATTTTTAAAATTCATCATATTCCTACGCCTTTTTCTTTTCTCTTAAAAGAAAAAAACCGTGAGTACAATATAGCTCTTGAAATTGTCTTCTTCGAAGGTTGCCCTCTTCTGAATTTTTTGGTCGATTTTTGACCCCAGAAATTTTCTGGAGGCCAGGCGCAATTTACAGAACTGCAAGTTGGTGAAAATTTAGTGACCTTTTGCAGTGGGTTCAAAGCTGCTGTTGTGGGAAACGTCCACAAGGAGGTAGCATTTCTCCATTCCCCAGTCCTGGTTCTAGGGCAGCAGAGCCTTTCTGGAAGTCATTGTCCTAGGTTGTAAATTAGAATGGAATTTGCCAGGAGAAATCCCCATAAGTTTATGTCTCATTACTTCTTCTTGGTTTTTAAAATTTTTTTAATCTGGGTAAAGTTTAGAATACTGTTTGTCCTAGGTGTACACAATCTGGTTCATTTGGACATTATGTATGTCTATTAATGTACAGATCCTCTTCCCATGTAAAATATTACACTGTTCCGTCGACCTCCCTTGTTATATGTTCGGTCTTTTTGATACATGTATATAATATGTATTTGAATATGTATAGTAACACTAATCTTCATTTCTCAATTTCCCCCCTCCTTTCCTTTTAGATGAGCATAGTTTGTGTTCTACGCCTGTGAGTGTCTTTCTCTTTAGAAATATGTTCATCTGTGTCAGTTATTAGATAATGCCATAAGTGATAATATAAGATATAGGTCTTTTGCTTTCCGACCTACTTCATGTTTTGTGATTATCTCCAGGCTCATCTATGGTGCCTCAAAGAGCAGTGCTTCAATGTTTTCCATGGCTAATATTCCATTGTGTACATGGACCACTTCTTCTTGGTGCATTCCTCTGTTGATGGACATTTTCGTTGCTTCCAAGTGTTGCCTATGGTAAATATTGCTGGAGTGCAGGATTGCCAGCCTGCGATTTTTGATTTTCATTTTCTCAGGTGATAGACCCAGCAGTGGGTATGATTGATTGATTGGTATGGTAGCTCAACGTTTACCTTTTCAAGGCACCTCAATTGTGCTTTCATTAGTGGCTCTTACCACGTCCCCCTTAGAATCGAGGGTACGCATTTCTCCACAATCACGTCAGCGTTTATCGTTTGCCGCATTTTTGTTGATGGCCATTCTGACTGGTGTGAGCTGATAGGTTTTTGTAATTTGGGTTTACATGTCTGTAAAAATTCCTACAATTCATCCTTTTTCCACGCCTTTTCCTTTTCTGTTAAAAGAAAAAAGAAAAAAGGTGTGAGTACAATATACCTCTTCAAATTTTCTTTTTGGAAGGTTGCACTCTAGAGTTTTTTGGTCGATTTTCGACCTCAGTATCTTTTGGAAGGCAGGTGTCATTTACAGACCTGCAATTGGTGAATATTTAGTGACCTTTTGCAGTGGGTTTAAAGCTGCTGTTGTGGGAAACGGCCACAAGGATGCAGCATTTCTCCATTCCCAAATCTGGGTACTAGGGCAGCAGAGCCGTTCTGGAAGTCGTTTGCCTAGGTTGTAAATTTGAATGGAATGTGCCAGGAGAACCCCCCATAAGTTTATGTCTCATTACTCCTAGTTGGTTGTTTTAATTTTTTCAATTGGGGTAATGGTTAGAATGTTGCTTGTCCAAGGTGTACATACTCTGGTTCATCTACATATTCTATATACCTATTTATGTAGAGATCCTCTTCCCGTGTAAATTATTACACAGTGTTCCGTAAACCTTCCTTGCTATATGGTCGGTCTTTTTGATATATGTATATAATATGTATTTGTATACATATGGTAACGCTAATCTTCATTTATCCATTCCCCCCACCTTTCCTTGTAGATAAGCATAGGTTTTTTTTAATAAGTCTGTGATTGACTTTCTCTGTGGAAATATGTTCATTTGTGTCAGTTATTAGAGAACGCGTATAAGTGATATCATAGGATATAGGACTTTTGCTTTCCGACTTACCTCATGTTCTGTGATTATCTCCAAGATCATCTATGGTGTCTCAAAGAGCAGTGTTTCATTGTTTTCCATGGCTAGTATTCATTGTGTACATGGGCCGCTTCTTCTTTTTCCTTTCATCTGTTGATGGACATTTTGGTTGCTTCACTGTCTTGTCTATTGTGAATAAGGCTGCAGTGCAGCTTTTGCAGCCCGGGTCTTCTTCATTCTGGTCTTCTCAGGTGAGAGGCCCATTGGTGCGCCTGCTGGATTGAATGGTACCTCAATTTTTCCTTTTCAACGCAGCTCCTTTCTGTTCTCATTATTAGCGTTTAACCCTTTTACATCTCACCAGCAGCTAGAGGGTACACAGTTCTCTAAAACCTCTTCAGCATTGATTGTTTGTAGACTTTTTGCCAACGGTCAGTCGACGGGTGTGAGTTGAAAACTTTTTGTAGATTAGATTGCATGAGTCTAATACTTCCTGAGGTTGAGCTTTTATCCATTTTCCTTTCTTTAAAAAGAGAGTGAGTAAAACTTACCTCTTCATACGAGCTTCGTGAACATTTTGCCTGTTTTGAATTTTTTTTATCCATTCCCTACTTCAGCACAATTTGAGGGCAGGTGTCCTTTACAGCCCTGAGTCCTTGTGAATGGTAAGTGACCATTAGCTGTGGGTTAAAAGCTGCTGTTGCGGGAATCGGCCACAAGGCGGCAGCATTTCTCCTTTACCAAATCTGGTTACTAGGGCAACAGAGCCTTAGTGGAAGTGGTGTTCTAGGTTGTAAATTAGAATGGAATGTGCGAGGAAAAAGCCCTTTAAGTTTATGTCTCATTACTTCTTGTTGGTATTTTTAACTTAATTTTTATTTTTTATCACAGCAAACTTGATTACAATGTTTTGTTTGTTCTAGGTGTGCAAGATGTGGTTCTTTCACACATATACATATATCTATTTTTCTTCGGATCCTTTTCCCATGTCTGTTACGACACAATGTTGAGTAGTCTTCTCTTGGTATAGCGTAGGTCTTTGGTGATTATATATTTCACATGTGTTTGTATCTCTCTGTTAACCTCAATACGGTAATGTATCCAATCCTCACACCTTTCCATTTGGTGAACCATAAGTTTTTTAAATGAATCTATGATAGTGTTTCTCTGTGGAAATACCTTTGTTTGTATCATTTTTTAGGTAACACCTATATGTGATAGGATAGGATATGTGTCTTTCGCTTTCTCACTTACTCCAAGCTGCGTGACTACTTCTAGACTCATCTATGGTGCTGCAAATGGCATTGTTTCATTTTTTCACTAGCTCATATTCCATCTGTACATGGAGCAGTTCTTCTTTGTCCACCCATCTGTCGTTGGACTTTTTGGTTACTTCCATATCTTGGCTATTGTTATACTATGCAATGCAGATTTGCGTACCTGTGTCCTTCCAATTCTGTCTTCTTAGGTTATAGGTCCAGGAATAGGTCTGCTGGATCATATGGTAGCTCAATGTTTACCTTTTAAAGGCACCTCTATTCCGTTCTCTTTAGTGGCTCTTTCCAGGTTACGTCCCACTTAAAGCGGAGGGTATGCATTTCTTCCCAGCACCTTCAGCATTTATTCTTTGTAGTTTTTGCTGATGGTTATTCTGAGTGGTGTGAGCTGATACCTCTTTGTGGTTGAATTTGCATGTGTCTCATAATGCGTTGAAATTGAGCTGTAAGACATGTCCTTTTTATTTTTCCAGCTGTGATGAGAGCTTATTTCTTCAAAGTGTTTTCTTAAAGTATGTGTCACCATTTGAAATATTTTGGCCATGATCTCCCTCAAGACATTTTGAGGGCAGGTTTCATTTACAGCCCTGCAGTACTTGTTCATATGAAGTGACCATTAGCTCAGGCTTTAAACCTGCTTTTGCAGGTAACGGCCAGAGAGCGGCAATCTTTCTACGTTCCCCTTGCTGGTACTAGGGAAACAGACCTACCGGCCAGTGGTGTTCTTCGGTTATAAATTAGAGTGCAATGTGCCCGGATAAACCCACAAATGTTGATGTCTCCTTGCTTTTCTTTGTTTTTAAATTTAATTTATATTTATTATTAGAGTAATATTCCATTGTGTACGTGGACCACTTCTTCTTGGTGCATTCCTCGGTTGATGGACATTTTCATTGCTTCCAAGTGCTGGCTATGGTAAATATTGCTGGCATACTGGTTTGCCAGCCTGTGACTTTTTGATTCTCATTTTCTCAGGTGATAGGCCAAGCAGTGGTTGTGATTGATGGACTGGTAGCTCAATGTTTCCCTTTTCAAAGCACCTACGTTGTGTTTTCGTTAGTGGCTCTTTACATGCCCCCCCTTACAGCCGAGGGTACGCATTTCTCCACACTCCCTTCACCGTTTATTTTTTGCAGCATTTTTCCTAATGGCCATTCTGACTGCTGTGTGCTGATAGGGTTTTGTAATATGGGTATGCATGTCATGAAAATTTTTAAAATTCATCATATTCCTACGCCTTTTTCTTTTCTCTTAAAAGAAAAAAACCGTGAGTACAATATAGCTCTTGAAATTGTCTTCTTCGAAGGTTGCCCTCTTCTGAATTTTTTGGTCGATTTTTGACCCCAGAAATTTTCTGGAGGCCAGGCGCAATTTACAGAACTGCAAGTTGGTGAAAATTTAGTGACCTTTTGCAGTGGGTTCAAAGCTGCTGTTGTGGGAAACGTCCACAAGGAGGTAGCATTTCTCCATTCCCCAGTCCTGGTTCTAGGGCAGCAGAGCCTTTCTGGAAGTCATTGTCCTAGGTTGTAAATTAGAATGGAATTTGCCAGGAGAAATCCCCATAAGTTTATGTCTCATTACTTCTTCTTGGTTTTTAAAATTTTTTTAATCTGGGTAAAGTTTAGAATACTGTTTGTCCTAGGTGTACACAATCTGGTTCATTTGGACATTATGTATGTCTATTAATGTACAGATCCTCTTCCCATGTAAAATATTACACTGTTCCGTCGACCTCCCTTGTTATATGTTCGGTCTTTTTGATACATGTATATAATATGTATTTGAATATGTATAGTAACACTAATCTTCATTTCTCAATTTCCCCCCTCCTTTCCTTTTAGATGAGCATAGTTTGTGTTCTACGCCTGTGAGTGTCTTTCTCTTTAGAAATATGTTCATCTGTGTCAGTTATTAGATAATGCCATAAGTGATAATATAAGATATAGGTCTTTTGCTTTCCGACCTACTTCATGTTTTGTGATTATCTCCAGGCTCATCTATGGTGCCTCAAAGAGCAGTGCTTCAATGTTTTCCATGGCTAATATTCCATTGTGTACATGGACCACTTCTTCTTGGTGCATTCCTCTGTTGATGGACATTTTCGTTGCTTCCAAGTGTTGCCTATGGTAAATATTGCTGGAGTGCAGGATTGCCAGCCTGCGATTTTTGATTTTCATTTTCTCAGGTGATAGACCCAGCAGTGGGTATGATTGATTGATTGGTATGGTAGCTCAACGTTTACCTTTTCAAGGCACCTCAATTGTGCTTTCATTAGTGGCTCTTACCACGTCCCCCTTAGAATCGAGGGTACGCATTTCTCCACAATCACGTCAGCGTTTATCGTTTGCCGCATTTTTGTTGATGGCCATTCTGACTGGTGTGAGCTGATAGGTTTTTGTAATTTGGGTTTACATGTCTGTAAAAATTCCTACAATTCATCCTTTTTCCACGCCTTTTCCTTTTCTGTTAAAAGAAAAAAGAAAAAAGGTGTGAGTACAATATACCTCTTCAAATTTTCTTTTTGGAAGGTTGCACTCTAGAGTTTTTTGGTCGATTTTCGACCTCAGTATCTTTTGGAGGGCAGGTGTCATTTACAGACCTGCAATTGGTGAATATTTAGTGACCTTTTGCAGTGGGTTTAAAGCTGCTGTTGTGGGAAACGGCCACAAGGATGCAGCATTTCTCCATTCCCAAATCTGGGTACTAGGGCAGCAGAGCCGTTCTGGAAGTCGTTTGCCTAGGTTGTAAATTTGAATGGAATGTGCCAGGAGAACCCCCCATAAGTTTATGTCTCATTACTCCTAGTTGGTTGTTTTAATTTTTTCAATTGGGGTAATGGTTAGAATGTTGCTTGTCCAAGGTGTACATACTCTGGTTCATCTACATATTCTATATACCTATTTATGTAGAGATCCTCTTCCCGTGTAAATTATTACACAGTGTTCCGTAAACCTTCCTTGCTATATGGTCGGTCTTTTTGATATATGTATATAATATGTATTTGTATACATATGGTAACGCTAATCTTCATTTATCCATTCCCCCCACCTTTCCTTGTAGATAAGCATAGTTTTTTTTAATAAGTCTGTGATTGACTTTCTCTGTGGAAATATGTTCATTTGTGTCAGTTATTAGAGAACGCGTATAAGTGATATCATAGGATATAGGACTTTTGCTTTCCGACTTACCTCATGTTCTGTGATTATCTCCAAGATCATCTATGGTGTCTCAAAGAGCAGTGTTTCATTGTTTTCCATGGCTAGTATTCATTGTGTACATGGGCCGCTTCTTCTTTTTCCTTTCATCTGTTGATGGACATTTTGGTTGCTTCACTGTCTTGTCTATTGTGAATAAGGCTGCAGTGCAGCTTTTGCAGCCCGGGTCTTCTTCATTCTGGTCTTCTCAGGTGAGAGGCCCATTGGTGCGCCTGCTGGATTGAATGGTACCTCAATTTTTCCTTTTCAACGCAGCTCCTTTCTGTTCTCATTATTAGCGTTTAACCCTTTTACATCTCACCAGCAGCTAGAGGGTACACAGTTCTCTAAAACCTCTTCAGCATTGATTGTTTGTAGACTTTTTGCCAACGGTCAGTCGACGGGTGTGAGTTGAAAACTTTTTGTAGATTAGATTGCATGAGTCTAATACTTCCTGAGGTTGAGCTTTTATCCATTTTCCTTTCTTTAAAAAGAGAGTGAGTAAAACTTACCTCTTCATACGAGCTTCGTGAACATTTTGCCTGTTTTGAATTTTTTTTATCCATTCCCTACTTCAGCACAATTTGAGGGCAGGTGTCCTTTACAGCCCTGAGTCCTTGTGAATGGTAAGTGACCATTAGCTGTGGGTTAAAAGCTGCTGTTGCGGGAATCGGCCACAAGGCGGCAGCATTTCTCCTTTACCAAATCTGGTTACTAGGGCAACAGAGCCTTAGTGGAAGTGGTGTTCTAGGTTGTAAATTAGAATGGAATGTGCGAGGAAAAAGCCCTTTAAGTTTATGTCTCATTACTTCTTGTTGGTATTTTTAACTTAATTTTTATTTTTTATCACAGCAAACTTGATTACAATGTTTTGTTTGTTCTAGGTGTGCAAGATGTGGTTCTTTCACACATATACATATATCTATTTTTCTTCGGATCCTTTTCCCATGTAGGATACGACACAATGTTGAGTAGTCTTCTCTTGGTATAGCGTAGGTCTTTGGTGATTATATATTTCACATATGTTTGTATCACTCTGTTAACCTCAATACGGTAATGTATCCAATCCTCACACCTTTCCATTTGGTGAACCATAAGTTTTTTTTAATGAATCTATGATAGTGTTTCTCTGTGGAAATACCTTTGTTTGTATCATTTTTTAGGTAACACCTATATGTGATATGATAGGATATGTGTCTTTCGCTTTCTCACTTACACCAAGTTGCGTGATTACTTCTAGACTCATCTATGGTGCTGCAAATGGCATTGTTTCATTTTTTCACTAGCTCATATTCCATCTGTACATGGAGCAGTTCTTCTTTGTCCACCCATCTGTCGTTGGACTTTTTGGTTACTTCCATATCTTGGCTATTGTTATACTATGCAATGCAGATTTGCGTACCTGTGTCCTTCCAATTCTGTCTTCTTAGGTTATAGGTCCAGGAATAGGTCTGCTGGATCATATGGTAGCTCAATGTTTACCTTTTAAAGGCACCTCTATTCCGTTCTCTTTAGTGGCTCTTTCCAGGTTACGTCCCACTTAAAGCGGAGGGTATGCATTTCTTCCCAGCACCTTCAGCATTTATTCTTTGTAGTTTTTGCTGATGGTTATTCTGAGTGGTGTGAGCTGATACCTCTTTGTGGTTGAATTTGCATGTGTCTCATAATGCGTTGAAATTGAGCTGTAAGACATGTCCTTTTTATTTTTCCAGCTGTGATGAGAGCTTATTTCTTCAAAGTGTTTTCTTAAAGTATGTGTCACCATTTGAAATATTTTGGCCATGATCTCCCTCAAGACATTTTGAGGGCAGGTTTCATTTACAGCCCTGCAGTACTTGTTCATATGAAGTGACCATTAGCTCAGGCTTTAAACCTGCTTTTGCAGGTAACGGCCAGAGAGCGGCAATCTTTCTACGTTCCCCTTGCTGGTACTAGGGAAACAGACCTACCGGCCAGTGGTGTTCTTCGGTTATAAATTAGAGTGCAATGTGCCCGGATAAACCCACAAATGTTGATGTCTCCTTGCTTTTCTTTGTTTTTAAATTTAATTTATATTTATTATTAGAGTAATATTCCATTGTGTACGTGGACCACTTCTTCTTGGTGCATTCCTCGGTTGATGGACATTTTCATTGCTTCCAAGTGCTGGCTATGGTAAATATTGCTGGCATACTGGTTTGCCAGCCTGTGACATTTTGATTCTCATTTTCTCAGGTGATAGGCCAAGCAGTGGTTGTGATTGATGGACTGGTAGCTCAATGTTTCCCTTTTCAAAGCACCTACGTTGTGTTTTCGTTAGTGGCTCTTTACATGCCCCCCCTTACAGCCGAGGGTACGCATTTCTCCACACTCCCTTCACCGTTTATTTTTTGCAGCATTTTTCCTAATGGCCATTCTGACTGCTGTGTGCTGATAGGGTTTTGTAATATGGGTATGCATGTCATGAAAATTTTTAAAATTCATCATATTCCTACGCCTTTTTCTTTTCTCTTAAAAGAAAAAAACCGTGAGTACAATATAGCTCTTGAAATTGTCTTCTTCGAAGGTTGCCCTCTTCTGAATTTTTTGGTCGATTTTTGACCCCAGAAATTTTCTGGAGGCCAGGCGCAATTTACAGAACTGCAAGTTGGTGAAAATTTAGTGACCTTTTGCAGTGGGTTCAAAGCTGCTGTTGTGGGAAACGTCCACAAGGAGGTAGCATTTCTCCATTCCCCAGTCCTGGTTCTAGGGCAGCAGAGCCTTTCTGGAAGTCATTGTCCTAGGTTGTAAATTAGAATGGAATTTGCCAGGAGAAATCCCCATAAGTTTATGTCTCATTACTTCTTCTTGGTTTTTAAAATTTTTTTAATCTGGGTAAAGTTTAGAATACTGTTTGTCCTAGGTGTACACAATCTGGTTCATTTGGACATTATGTATGTCTATTAATGTACAGATCCTCTTCCCATGTAAAATATTACACTGTTCCGTCGACCTCCCTTGTTATATGTTCGGTCTTTTTGATACATGTATATAATATGTATTTGAATATGTATAGTAACACTAATCTTCATTTCTCAATTTCCCCCCTCCTTTCCTTTTAGATGAGCATAGTTTGTGTTCTACGCCTGTGAGTGTCTTTCTCTTTAGAAATATGTTCATCTGTGTCAGTTATTAGATAATGCCATAAGTGATAATATAAGATATAGGTCTTTTGCTTTCCGACCTACTTCATGTTTTGTGATTATCTCCAGGCTCATCTATGGTGCCTCAAAGAGCAGTGCTTCAAT
Organism: Balaenoptera borealis; assembly: GCF_965194805.1. Classification (NCBI taxonomy): domain Eukaryota; kingdom Metazoa; phylum Chordata; class Mammalia; order Artiodactyla; family Balaenopteridae; genus Balaenoptera; species Balaenoptera borealis. Next base: position 13,001 of record NW_028121703.1, on the reverse strand, counting down.
GTTTTCCATGGCTAATATTCCATTGTGTACATGGACCACTTCTTCTTGGTGCATTCCTCTGTTGATGGACATTTTCGTTGCTTCCAAGTGTTGCCTATGGTAAATATTGCTGGAGTGCAGGATTGCCAGCCTGCGATTTTTGATTTTCATTTTCTCAGGTGATAGACCCAGCAGTGGGTATGATTGATTGATTGGTATGGTAGCTCAACGTTTACCTTTTCAAGGCACCTCAATTGTGCTTTCATCAGTGGCTCTTACCACGTCCCCCTTAGAATCGAGGGTACGCATTTCTCCACAATCACGTCAGCGTTTATCGTTTGCCGCATTTTTGTTGATGGCCATTCTGACTGGTGTGAGCTGATAGGTTTTTGTAATTTGGGTTTACATGTCTGTAAAAATTCCTACAATTCATCCTTTTTCCACGCCTTTTCCTTTTCTGTTAAAAGAAAAAAGAAAAAAAGGTGTGAGTACAATATACCTCTTCAAATTTTCTTTTTGGAAGGTTGCACTCTAGAGTTTTTTGGTCGATTTTCGACCTCAGTATCTTTTGGAGGGCAGGTGTCATTTACAGACCTGCAATTGGTGAATATTTAGTGACCTTTTGCAGTGGGTTTAAAGCTGCTGTTGTGGGAAACGGCCACAAGGATGCAGCATTTCTCCATTCCCAAATCTGGGTACTAGGGCAGCAGAGCCGTTCTGGAAGTCGTTTGCCTAGGTTGTAAATTTGAATGGAATGTGCCAGGAGAACCCCCCATAAGTTTATGTCTCATTACTCCTAGTTGGTTGTTTTAATTTTTTCAATTGGGGTAATGGTTAGAATGTTGCTTGTCCAAGGTGTACATACTCTGGTTCATCTACATATTCTATATACCTATTTATGTAGAGATCCTCTTCCCGTGTAAATTATTACACAGTGTTCCGTAAACCTTCCTTGCTATATGGTCGGTCTTTTTGATATATGTATATAATATGTATTTGTATACATATGGTAACGCTAATCTTCATTTATCCATTCCCCCCACCTTTCCTTGTAGATAAGCATAGTTTTTTTTAATAAGTCTGTGATTGACTTTCTCTGTGGAAATATGTTCATTTGTGTCAGTTATTAGAGAACGCGTATAAGTGATATCATAGGATATAGGACTTTTGCTTTCCGACTTACCTCATGTTCTGTGATTATCTCCAAGATCATCTATGGTGTCTCAAAGAGCAGTGTTTCATTGTTTTCCATGGCTAGTATTCATTGTGTACATGGGCCGCTTCTTCTTTTTCCTTTCATCTGTTGATGGACATTTTGGTTGCTTCACTGTCTTGTCTATTGTGAATAAGGCTGCAGTGCAGCTTTTGCAGCCCGGGTCTTCTTCATTCTGGTCTTCTCAGGTGAGAGGCCCATTGGTGCGCCTGCTGGATTGAATGGTACCTCAATTTTTCCTTTTCAACGCAGCTCCTTTCTGTTCTCATTATTAGCGTTTAACCCTTTTACATCTCACCAGCAGCTAGAGGGTACACAGTTCTCTAAAACCTCTTCAGCATTGATTGTTTGTAGACTTTTTGCCAACGGTCAGTCGACGGGTGTGAGTTGAAAACTTTTTGTAGATTAGATTGCATGAGTCTAATACTTCCTGAGGTTGAGCTTTTATCCATTTTCCTTTCTTTAAAAAGAGAGTGAGTAAAACTTACCTCTTCATACGAGCTTCGTGAACATTTTGCCTGTTTTGAATTTTTTTTATCCATTCCCTACTTCAGCACAATTTGAGGGCAGGTGTCCTTTACAGCCCTGAGTCCTTGTGAATGGTAAGTGACCATTAGCTGTGGGTTAAAAGCTGCTGTTGCGGGAATCGGCCACAAGGCGGCAGCATTTCTCCTTTACCAAATCTGGTTACTAGGGCAACAGAGCCTTAGTGGAAGTGGTGTTCTAGGTTGTAAATTAGAATGGAATGTGCGAGGAAAAAGCCCTTTAAGTTTATGTCTCATTACTTCTTGTTGGTATTTTTAACTTAATTTTTATTTTTTATCACAGCAAACTTGATTACAATGTTTTGTTTGTTCTAGGTGTGCAAGATGTGGTTCTTTCACACATATACATATATCTATTTTTCTTCGGATCCTTTTCCCATGTAGGATACGACACAATGTTGAGTAGTCTTCTCTTGGTATAGCGTAGGTCTTTGGTGATTATATATTTCACATATGTTTGTATCACTCTGTTAACCTCAATACGGTAATGTATCCAATCCTCACACCTTTCCATTTGGTGAACCATAAGTTTTTTTAATGAATCTATGATAGTGTTTCTCTGTGGAAATACCTTTGTTTGTATCATTTTTTAGGTAACACCTATATGTGATATGATAGGATATGTGTCTTTCGCTTTCTCACTTACACCAAGTTGCGTGATTACTTCTAGACTCATCTATGGTGCTGCAAATGGCATTGTTTCATTTTTTCACTAGCTCATATTCCATCTGTACATGGAGCAGTTCTTCTTTGTCCACCCATCTGTCGTTGGACTTTTTGGTTACTTCCATATCTTGGCTATTGTTATACTATGCAATGCAGATTTGCATACCTGTGTCCTTCCAATTCTGTCTTCTTAGGTTATAGGTCCAGGAATAGGTCTGCTGGATCATATGGTAGCTCAATGTTTACCTTTTAAAGGCACCTCTATTCCGTTCTCTTTAGTGGCTCTTTCCAGGTTACGTCCCACTTAAAGCGGAGGGTATGCATTTCTTCCCAGCACCTTCAGCATTTATTCTTTGTAGTTTTTGCTGATGGTTATTCTGAGTGGTGTGAGCTGATACCTCTTTGTGGTTGAATTTGCATGTGTCTCATAATGCGTTGAAATTGAGCTGTAAGACATGTCCTTTTTATTTTTCCAGCTGTGATGAGAGCTTATTTCTTCAAAGTGTTTTCTTAAAGTATGTGTCACCATTTGAAATATTTTGGCCATGATCTCCCTCAAGACATTTTGAGGGCAGGTTTCATTTACAGCCCTGCAGTACTTGTTCATATGAAGTGACCATTAGCTCAGGCTTTAAACCTGCTTTTGCAGGTAACGGCCAGAGAGCGGCAATCTTTCTACGTTCCCCTTGCTGGTACTAGGGAAACAGACCTACCGGCCAGTGGTGTTCTTCGGTTATAAATTAGAGTGCAATGTGCCCGGATAAACCCACAAATGTTGATGTCTCCTTGCTTTTCTTTGTTTTTAAATTTAATTTATATTTATTATTAGAGTAATATTCCATTGTGTACGTGGACCACTTCTTCTTGGTGCATTCCTCGGTTGATGGACATTTTCATTGCTTCCAAGTGCTGGCTATGGTAAATATTGCTGGCATACTGGTTTGCCAGCCTGTGACATTTTGATTCTCATTTTCTCAGGTGATAGGCCAAGCAGTGGTTGTGATTGATGGACTGGTAGCTCAATGTTTCCCTTTTCAAAGCACCTACGTTGTGTTTTCGTTAGTGGCTCTTTACATGCCCCCCCTTACAGCCGAGGGTACGCATTTCTCCACACTCCCTTCACCGTTTATTTTTTGCAGCATTTTTCCTAATGGCCATTCTGACTGCTGTGAGCTGATAGGGTTTTGTAATATGGGTATGCATGTCATGAAAATTTTTAAAATTCATCATATTCCTACGCCTTTTTCTTTTCTCTTAAAAGAAAAAAACCGTGAGTACAATATAGCTCTTGAAATTGTCTTCTTCGAAGGTTGCCCTCTTCTGAATTTTTTGGTCGATTTTTGACCCCAGAAATTTTCTGGAGGCCAGGCGCAATTTACAGAACTGCAAGTTGGTGAAAATTTAGTGACCTTTTGCAGTGGGTTCAAAGCTGCTGTTGTGGGAAACGTCCACAAGGAGGTAGCATTTCTCCATTCCCCAGTCCTGGTTCTAGGGCAGCAGAGCCTTTCTGGAAGTCATTGTCCTAGGTTGTAAATTAGAATGCAATTTGCCAGGAGAAATCCCCATAAGTTTATGTCTCATTACTTCTTCTTGGTTTTTAAAATTTTTTTAATCTGGGTAAAGTTTAGAATACTGTTTGTCCTAGGTGTACACAATCTGGTTCATTTGGACAATATGTATGTCTATTAATGTACAGATCCTCTTCCCATGTAAAATATTACACTGTTCCGTCGACCTCCCTTGTTATATGTTTGGTCTTTTTGATACATGTATATAATATGTATTTGAATATGTATAGTAACACTAATCTTCATTTCTCAATTTCCCCCCTCCTTTCCTTTTAGATGAGCATAGTTTGTGTTCTACGCCTGTGAGTGTCTTTCTCTTTAGAAATATGTTCATCTGTGTCAGTTATTAGATAATGCCATAAGTGATAATATAAGATATAGGTCTTTTGCTTTCCGACCTACTTCATGTTTTGTGATTATCTCCAGGCTCATCTATGGTGCCTCAAAGAGCAGTGCTTCAATGTTTTCCATGGCTAATATTCCATTGTGTACATGGACCACTTCTTCTTGGTGCATTCCTCTGTTGATGGACATTTTCGTTGCTTCCAAGTGTTGCCTATGGTAAATATTGCTGGAGTGCAGGATTGCCAGCCTGCGATTTTTGATTTTCATTTTCTCAGGTGATAGACCCAGCAGTGGGTATGATTGATTGATTGGTATGGTAGCTCAACGTTTACCTTTTCAAGGCACCTCAATTGTGTTTTCATCAGTGGCTCTTACCACGTCCCCCTTAGAATCGAGGGTACGCATTTCTCCACAATCACGTCAGCGTTTATCGTTTGCCGCATTTTTGTTGATGGCCATTCTGACTGGTGTGAGCTGATAGGTTTTTGTAATTTGGGTTTACATGTCTGTAAAAATTCCTACAATTCATCCTTTTTCCACGCCTTTTCCTTTTCTGTTAAAAGAAAAAAGAAAAAAGGTGTGAGTACAATATACCTCTTCAAATTTTCTTTTTGGAAGGTTGCACTCTAGAGTTTTTTGGTCGATTTTCGACCTCAGTATCTTTTGGAGGGCAGGTGTCATTTACAGACCTGCAATTGGTGAATATTTAGTGACCTTTTGCAGTGGGTTTAAAGCTGCTGTTGTGGGAAACGGCCACAAGGATGCAGCATTTCTCCATTCCCAAATCTGGGTACTAGGGCAGCAGAGCCGTTCTGGAAGTCGTTTGCCTAGGTTGTAAATTTGAATGGAATGTGCCAGGAGAACCCCCCATAAGTTTATGTCTCATTACTCCTAGTTGGTTGTTTTAATTTTTTCAATTGGGGTAATGGTTAGAATGTTGCTTGTCCAAGGTGTACATACTCTGGTTCATCTACATATTCTATATACCTATTTATGTAGAGATCCTCTTCCCGTGTAAATTATTACACAGTGTTCCGTAAACCTTCCTTGCTATATGGTCGGTCTTTTTGATATATGTATATAATATGTATTTGTATACATATGGTAACGCTAATCTTCATTTATCCATTCCCCCCACCTTTCCTTGTAGATAAGCATAGTTTTTTTTAATAAGTCTGTGATTGACTTTCTCTGTGGAAATATGTTCATTTGTGTCAGTTATTAGAGAACGCGTATAAGTGATATCATAGGATATAGGACTTTTGCTTTCCGACTTACCTCATGTTCTGTGATTATCTCCAAGATCATCTATGGTGTCTCAAAGAGCAGTGTTTCATTGTTTTCCATGGCTAGTATTCATTGTGTACATGGGCCGCTTCTTCTTTTTCCTTTCATCTGTTGATGGACATTTTGGTTGCTTCACTGTCTTGTCTATTGTGAATAAGGCTGCAGTGCAGCTTTTGCAGCCCGGGTCTTCTTCATTCTGGTCTTCTCAGGTGAGAGGCCCATTGGTGCGCCTGCTGGATTGAATGGTACCTCAATTTTTCCTTTTCAACGCAGCTCCTTTCTGTTCTCATTATTAGCGTTTAACCCTTTTACATCTCACCAGCAGCTAGAGGGTACACAGTTCTCTAAAACCTCTTCAGCATTGATTGTTTGTAGACTTTTTGCCAACGGTCAGTCGACGGGTGTGAGTTGAAAACTTTTTGTAGATTAGATTGCATGAGTCTAATACTTCCTGAGGTTGAGCTTTTATCCATTTTCCTTTCTTTAAAAAGAGAGTGAGTAAAACTTACCTCTTCATACGAGCTTCGTGAACATTTTGCCTGTTTTGAATTTTTTTTATCCATTCCCTACTTCAGCACAATTTGAGGGCAGGTGTCCTTTACAGCCCTGAGTCCTTGTGAATGGTAAGTGACCATTAGCTGTGGGTTAAAAGCTGCTGTTGCGGGAATCGGCCACAAGGCGGCAGCATTTCTCCTTTACCAAATCTGGTTACTAGGGCAACAGAGCCTTAGTGGAAGTGGTGTTCTAGGTTGTAAATTAGAATGGAATGTGCGAGGAAAAAGCCCTTTAAGTTTATGTCTCATTACTTCTTGTTGGTATTTTTAACTTAATTTTTATTTTTTATCACAGCAAACTTGATTACAATGTTTTGTTTGTTCTAGGTGTGCAAGATGTGGTTCTTTCACACATATACATATATCTATTTTTCTTCGGATCCTTTTCCCATGTAGGATACGACACAATGTTGAGTAGTCTTCTCTTGGTATAGCGTAGGTCTTTGGTGATTATATATTTCACATATGTTTGTATCACTCTGTTAACCTCAATACGGTAATGTATCCAATCCTCACACCTTTCCATTTGGTGAACCATAAGTTTTTTTAATGAATCTATGATAGTGTTTCTCTGTGGAAATACCTTTGTTTGTATCATTTTTTAGGTAACACCTATATGTGATATGATAGGATATGTGTCTTTCGCTTTCTCACTTACACCAAGTTGCGTGATTACTTCTAGACTCATCTATGGTGCTGCAAATGGCATTGTTTCATTTTTTCACTAGCTCATATTCCATCTGTACATGTAGCAGTTCTTCATTGTCCACCCATCTGTCGTTGGACTTTTTGGTTACTTCCATATCTTGGCTATTGTTATACTATGCAATGCAGATTTGCGTACCTGTGTCCTTCCAATTCTGTCTTCTTAGGTTATAGGTCCAGGAATAGGTCTGCTGGATCATATGGTAGCTCAATGTTTACCTTTTAAAGGCACCTCTATTCTGTTCTCTTTAGTGGCTCTTTCCAGGTTACGTCCCACTTAAAGCGGAGGGTATGCATTTCTTCCCAGCACCTTCAGCATTTATTCTTTGTAGTTTTTGCTGATGGTTATTCTGAGTGGTGTGAGCTGATACCTCTTTGTGGTTGAATTTGCATGTGTCTCATAATGCGTTGAAATTGAGCTGTAAGACATGTCCTTTTTATTTTTCCAGCTGTGATGAGAGCTTATTTCTTCAAAGTGTTTTCTTAAAGTATGTGTCACCATTTGAAATATTTTGGCCATGATCTCCCTCAAGACATTTTGAGGGCAGGTTTCATTTACAGCCCTGCAGTACTTGTTCATATGAAGTGACCATTAGCTCAGGCTTTAAACCTGCTTTTGCAGGTAACAGCCAGAGAGCGACAGCCTTTCTACGTTCCCCTTGCTGGTACTAGGGAAACAGACCTACCGGCCAGTGTTGTTTTTCGGTTATAAATTAGAGTGCAATGTTCCCGGATAAACCCACAAATGTTGATGTCTCCTTGCTTTTGTTTGTTTTTAAATTTAATTTATATTTATTATTAGAGTAATATTCCATTGTGTACGTGGACCACTTCTTCTTGGTGCATTCCTCGGTTGATGGACATTTTCATTTCTTCCAAGCGCTGCCTATGGTAAATATTGCTGGCATACAGGTTTGCCAGCCTGTGACTTTTTGATTCTCATTTTCTCAGGTGATAGGCCAAGCAGTGGTTGTGATTGATGGACTGGTAGTTCATTGTTTCCCTTTTCAAAGCACCTACATTGTGTTTTCATTAGTGGCTCTTTACATGCCCCCCCTTACAACCGAGGGTACGCATTTCTCCACACTCCCTTCACCGTTTATTTTTTGCAGCATTTTTCCTAATGGCCATTCTGACTGCTGTGAGCTGATAGGGTTTTGTAATATGGGTATGTATGTCATGAAAATTTTTAAAATTCATCATATTCCTATGCCTTTTTCTTTTCTCTTAAAAGAAAAAACCGTGAGTACAATATAGCTCTTGAAATTGTCTTCTTCGAAGGTTGCCCTCTTCTGAATTTTTTGGTCGATTTTTGACCCCAGAAATTTTCTGGAGGGCAGGCGCCATTTACAGAACTGCAAGTTGGTGAAAATTTAGTGACCTTTTGCAGTGAGTTCAAAGCTGCTGTTGTGGGAAACGTCCACAAGGAGGTAGCATTTCTCCATTCCCCAATCTGGGTTCTAGGGCAGCAGAGCCTTTCTGGAAGTCATTGTCCTAGGTTGTAAATTAGAATGGAATTTGCCAGGAGAAATCCCCATAAGTTTATGTCTCATTACTTCTTCTTGGTTTTTAAAATTTTTTTAATCTGGGTAAAGTTTAGAATACTGTTTGTCCTAGGTGTACACAATCTGGTTCATTTGGACATTATGTATGTCTATTAATGTACAGATCCTCTTCCCATGTAAAATATTACACTGTTCCGTCGACCTCCCTTGTTATATGTTCGGTCTTTTTGATACATGTATATAATATGTATTTGAATATGTATAGTAACACTAATCTTCATTTCTCAATTTCCCCCCTCCTTTCCTTTTAGATGAGCATAGTTTGTGTTCTACGCCTGTGAGTGTCTTTCTCTTTAGAAATATGTTCATCTGTGTCAGTTATTAGATAATGCCATAAGTGATAATATAAGATATAGGTCTTTTGCTTTCCGACCTACTTCATGTTTTGTGATTATCTCCAGGCTCATCTATGGTGCCTCAAAGAGCAGTGCTTCAATGTTTTCCATGGCTAATATTCCATTGTGTACATGGACCACTTCTTCTTGGTGCATTCCTCTGTTGATGGACATTTTCGTTGCTTCCAAGTGTTGCCTATGGTAAATATTGCTGGAGTGCAGGATTGCCAGCCTGCGATTTTTGATTTTCATTTTCTCAGGTGATAGACCCAGCAGTGGGTATGATTGATTGATTGGTATGGTAGCTCAACGTTTACCTTTTCAAGGCACCTCAATTGTGCTTTCATTAGTGGCTCTTACCACGTCCCCCTTAGAATCGAGGGTACGCATTTCTCCACAATCACGTCAGCGTTTATCGTTTGCCGCATTTTTGTTGATGGCCATTCTGACTGGTGTGAGCTGATAGGTTTTTGTAATTTGGGTTTACATGTCTGTAACAATTCCTACAATTCATCCTTTTTCCACGCCTTTTCCTTTTCTGTTAAAAGAAAAAAGAAAAAAGGTGTGAGTACAATATACCTCTTCAAATTTTCTTTTTGGAAGGTTGCACTCTAGAGTTTTTTGGTCGATTTTCGACCTCAGTATCTTTTGGAGGGCAGGTGTCATTTACAGACCTGCAATTGGTGAATATTTAGTGACCTTTTGCAGTGGGTTTAAAGCTGCTGTTGTGGGAAACGGCCACAAGGATGCAGCATTTCTCCATTCCCAAATCTGGGTACTAGGGCAGCAGAGCCGTTCTGGAAGTCGTTTGCCTAGGTTGTAAATTTGAATGGAATGTGCCAGGAGAACCCCCCATAAGTTTATGTCTCATTACTCCTAGTTGGTTGTTTTAATTTTTTCAATTGGGGTAATGGTTAGAATGTTGCTTGTCCAAGGTGTACATACTCTGGTTCATCTACATATTCTATATACCTATTTATGTAGAGATCCTCTTCCCGTGTAAATTATTACACAGTGTTCCGTAAACCTTCCTTGCTATATGGTCGGTCTTTTTGATATATGTATATAATATGTATTTGTATACATATGGTAACGCTAATCTTCATTTATCCATTCCCCCCACCTTTCCTTGTAGATAAGCATAGTTTTTTTTAATAAGTCTGTGATTGACTTTCTCTGTGGAAATATGTTCATTTGTGTCAGTTATTAGAGAACGCGTATAAGTGATATCATAGGATATAGGACTTTTGCTTTCCGACTTACCTCATGTTCTGTGATTATCTCCAAGATCATCTATGGTGTCTCAAAGAGCAGTGTTTCATTGTTTTCCATGGCTAGTATTCATTGTGTACATGGGCCGCTTCTTCTTTTTCCTTTCATCTGTTGATGGACATTTTGGTTGCTTCACTGTCTTGTCTATTGTGAATAAGGCTGCAGTGCAGCTTTTGCAGCCCGGGTCTTCTTCATTCTGGTCTTCTCAGGTGAGAGGCCCATTGGTGCGCCTGCTGGATTGAATGGTACCTCAATTTTTCCTTTTCAACGCAGCTCCTTTCTGTTCTCATTATTAGCGTTTAACCCTTTTACATCTCACCAGCAGCTAGAGGGTACACAGTTCTCTAAAACCTCTTCAGCATTGATTGTTTGTAGACTTTTTGCCAACGGTCAGTCGACGGGTGTGAGTTGAAAACTTTTTGTAGATTAGATTGCATGAGTCTAATACTTCCTGAGGTTGAGCTTTTATCCATTTTCCTTTCTTTAAAAAGAGAGTGAGTAAAACTTACCTCTTCATACGAGCTTCGTGAACATTTTGCCTGTTTTGAATTTTTTTTATCCATTCCCTACTTCAGCACAATTTGAGGGCAGGTGTCCTTTACAGCCCTGAGTCCTTGTGAATGGTAAGTGACCATTAGCTGTGGGTTAAAAGCTGCTGTTGCGGGAATCGGCCACAAGGCGGCAGCATTTCTCCTTTACCAAATCTGGTTACTAGGGCAACAGAGCCTTAGTGGAAGTGGTGTTCTAGGTTGTAAATTAGAATGGAATGTGCGAGGAAAAAGCCCTTTAAGTTTATGTCTCATTACTTCTTGTTGGTATTTTTAACTTAATTTTTATTTTTTATCACAGCAAACTTGATTACAATGTTTTGTTTGTTCTAGGTGTGCAAGATGTGGTTCTTTCACACATATACATATATCTATTTTTCTTCGGATCCTTTTCCCATGTAGGATACGACACAATGTTGAGTAGTCTTCTCTTGGTATAGCGTAGGTCTTTGGTGATTATATATTTCACATATGTTTGTATCACTCTGTTAACCTCAATACGGTAATGTATCCAATCCTCACACCTTTCCATTTGGTGAACCATAAGTTTTTTTAATGAATCTATGATAGTGTTTCTCTGTGGAAATACCTTTGTTTGTATCATTTTTTAGGTAACACCTATATGTGATATGATAGGATATGTGTCTTTCGCTTTCTCACTTACACCAAGTTGCGTGATTACTTCTAGACTCATCTATGGTGCTGCAAATGGCATTGTTTCATTTTTTCACTAGCTCATATTCCATCTGTACATGTAGCAGTTCTTCATTGTCCACCCATCTGTCGTTGGACTTTTTGGTTACTTCCATATCTTGGCTATTGTTATACTATGCAATGCAGATTTGCGTACCTGTGTCCTTCCAATTCTGTCTTCTTAGGTTATAGGTCCAGGAATAGGTCTGCTGGATCATATGGTAGCTCAATGTTTACCTTTTAAAGGCACCTCTATTCTGTTCTCTTTAGTGGCTCTTTCCAGGTTACGTCCCACTTAAAGCGGAGGGTATGCATTTCTTCCCAGCACCTTCAGCATTTATTCTTTGTAGTTTTTGCTGATGGTTATTCTGAGTGGTGTGAGCTGATACCTCTTTGTGGTTGAATTTGCATGTGTCTCATAATGCGTTGAAATTGAGCTGTAAGACATGTCCTTTTTATTTTTCCAGCTGTGATGAGAGCTTATTTCTTCAAAGTGTTTTCTTAAAGTATGTGTCACCGTTTGAAATATTTTGGCCATGATCTCCCTCAAGACATTTTGAGGGCAGGTTTCATTTACAGCCCTGCAGTACTTGTTCATATGAAGTGACCATTAGCTCAGGCTTTAAACCTGCTTTTGCAGGTAACAGCCAGAGAGCGACAGCCTTTCTACGTTCCCCTTGCTGGTACTAGGGAAACAGACCTACCGGCCAGTGTTGTTTTTCGGTTATAAATTAGAGTGCAATGTTCCCGGATAAACCCACAAATGTTGATGTCTCCTTGCTTTTGTTTGTTTTTAAATTTAATTTATATTTATTATTAGAGTAATATTCCATTGTGTACGTGGACCACTTCTTCTTGGTGCATTCCTCGGTTGATGGACATTTTCATTTCTTCCAAGCGCTGCCTATGGTAAATATTGCTGGCATACAGGTTTGCCAGCCTGTGACTTTTTGATTCTCATTTTCTCAGGTGATAGGCCAAGCAGTGGTTGTGATTGATGGACTGGTAGTTCATTGTTTCCCTTTTCAAAGCACCTACATTGTGTTTTCATTAGTGGCTCTTTACATGCCCCCCCTTACAACCGAGGGTACGCATTTCTCCACACTCCCTTCACCGTTTATTTTTTGCAGCATTTTTCCTAATGGCCATTCTGACTGCTGTGAGCTGATAGGGTTTTGTAATATGGGTATGTATGTCATGAAAATTTTTAAAATTCATCATATTCCTATGCCTTTTTCTTTTCTCTTAAAAGAAAAAACCGTGAGTACAATATAGCTCTTGAAATTGTCTTCTTCGAAGGTTGCCCTCTTCTGAATTTTTTGGTCGATTTTTGACCCCAGAAATTTTCTGGAGGGCAGGCGCCATTTACAGAACTGCAAGTTGGTGAAAATTTAGTGACCTTTTGCAGTGAGTTCAAAGCTGCTGTTGTGGGAAACGTCCACAAGGAGGTAGCATTTCTCCATTCCCCAATCTGGGTTCTAGGGCAGCAGAGCCTTTCTGGAAGTCATTGTCCTAGGTTGTAAATTAGAATGGAATTTGCCAGGAGAAATCCCCATAAGTTTATGTCTCATTACTTCTTCTTGGTTTTTAAAATTTTTTTAATCTGGGTAAAGTTTAGAATACTGTTTGTCCTAGGTGTACACAATCTGGTTCATTTGGACATTATGTATGTCTATTAATGTACAGATCCTCTTCCCATGTAAAATATTACACTGTTCCGTCGACC
>NW_028121704.1:0-26634 GCF_965194805.1 Balaenoptera borealis | reverse complement strand
TTCCTGTTTCTGACCCTCTAAGGAAACTCTTCCAGAAAGCCTTTGGGACCCGCTTAGAGAGAACAGCTGCGAAGTTGATGCACAGAACATTAACCTAGATACCAGCCCTGGGTCCCAATCATCCACCTTTCTCTGGAGGTTACGTAGCCCACGGAGGGATTCAAGCAGGGAGTTTGCCTTAGACAACTGACACATGAAACTGGGATGAGGTGGAGGGCCACTCTCCTTGCCCTCACACTACGTGGCCCGGAGAAGTTATGACGCAGCAGAATTCAACACCCTCCCTCTACACGTGTGTACCCCAAAGAGGCGCTGGGCAGTGGGTGTTCTCAGGCCAAGAGTAGTCCGTGTTCTGGGCTGCACCTGCTCTGTGGTTCCAAGGTTCTCTGACTCTGCTCCTTTGGAAGCATTTCACAGCTGACGCTATCCCTGGGCTGCCAAAGCAAAGAGGCCTAGCGGCCTTTCACACTGAAGGCATGGGCTTCTTTCCCATTCACAAAGTGTACGTTGCCCCTCCCAGGCTGGAGGCCTGTAAGTTGACACCATTTGCTCTGCCCCCTGGAAAATGCAAGTGGGTGTACTCGATTTGGGCTGCCTGGTGAAACAACGTGCAGTCACCAGCAGCCTGAGTACCTTTCCTGAAGTGAGATTCCTAGCTAGGTAAACTCGGCTTCGGAGGCTAGATGGGAGCAAACATGTTAAACTTGTGGGGAAAGTCTTTGACCAATGACCAATATGCTTGTGCTGGTGCGAGGGTTAGGCAGGAACTTTCCAACACAGGGTTTTTACCTTACCATAAGCCGTCCCTTTGGGCTGAAGCAGGCGGGAGGTCTGTGTCACAGTCTGGCAAGCAGGGCCTCAGGTGAGTCTGCCAACTGACTGCCTGCCCTCCATCCTAGCCAGATGAGAAAAGATGGCAAGGCTGATGGAACCCGCTTACAACGAAATGTTTCTCTTCAGAATAGGAGATTTTGCTACCAAACGTCAGCAGCTCCTCTCCCTCAGAGTGCTGTTCTGGTGTAGACTAGGGAAAGCTCCCTGGGTCCCCAGCATATGAACGGCTCTTTGCCCAGTTGGTGTCATCCGAGAAAGAGCCAGAGGGGCTGATCTCAACCAGTAGGGCTGCACACCGTGAGTCCTTCGGGTAGGGCAGTCCTGAGCCAACGTGCCACCTAAGGAATGAAAGCAAAGTTTCCTTGCCACAGGAAAGCACACCGAGGCCTGGTGTTTTCTCTATGAAATTGACGTGAGCTTGAGGGTGAGGCCTATACTACATTGTGGAAGAGCTCGGGGTTACGGCTGCCTTTCTCCCTCTCTCTGTCCCATACCCGGGGCTCAGCGTTGGGGGAATGCTGAGTGGGAGAGGCTGCCTCTCTGCCGGACTCAGAAGGCTTCTTCCCTTTAGGGCAATTCCGTTTGTGTCTTACCTCGTGGAGGAGGAAAAGAGGGCCCCTAGAGATATTCTAACATGAAATAGCTAACGACAGAGGAGCTGGAGGAGCTGGTTTCTCGGTGGAAGGAGCCAAAACGCCTGCATCCCTAAGTTCTCTTTCAGAACTGCCAGACACTCTGCCGTCATAGGCCTAAGAATTGGAAATTGTGACGGCATGGCAACACTTGGTATCCCAAGATGCAGTGGAAGCGCGACTCTCAAACTGGATGGAAGAAGCTTCCGAGCATAGTGTTCTTCCATTTACCAAAGAGAACCCAAGTGTCTGAGGCTGGTAGCGTTGTTGCTGGAGAGAACTGGCGTCCCCGTGGGCCTGTCGGTTAATTTCCTGTTTCTGACCCTCTAAGGAAACTCTTCCAGAAAGCCTTTGGGACCCGCTTAGAGAGAACAGCTGCGAAGTTGATGCACAGAACATTAACCTAGATACCAGCCCTGGGTCCCAATCATCCACCTTTCTCTGGAGGTTACGTAGCCCACGGAGGGATTCAAGCAGGGAGTTTGCCTTAGACAACTGACACATGAAACTGGGATGAGGTGGAGGGCCACTCTCCTTGCCCTCACACTACGTGGCCCGGAGAAGTTATGACGCAGCAGAATTCAACACCCTCCCTCTACACGTGTGTACCCCAAAGAGGCGCTGGGCAGTGGGTGTTCTCAGGCCAAGAGTAGTCCGTGTTCTGGGCTGCACCTGCTCTGTGGTTCCAAGGTTCTCTGACTCTGCTCCTTTGGAAGCATTTCACAGCTGACGCTATCCCTGGGCTGCCAAAGCAAAGAGGCCTAGCGGCCTTTCACACTGAAGGCATGGGCTTCTTTCCCATTCACAAAGTGTACGTTGCCCCTCCCAGGCTGGAGGCCTGTAAGTTGACACCATTTGCTCTGCCCCCTGGAAAATGCAAGTGGGTGTACTCGATTTGGGCTGCCTGGTGAAACAACGTGCAGTCACCAGCAGCCTGAGTACCTTTCCTGAAGTGAGATTCCTAGCTAGGTAAACTCGGCTTCGGAGGCTAGATGGGAGCAAACATGTTAAACTTGTGGGGAAAGTCTTTGACCAATGACCAATATGCTTGTGCTGGTGCGAGGGTTAGGCAGGAACTTTCCAACACAGGGTTTTTACCTTACCATAAGCCGTCCCTTTGGGCTGAAGCAGGCGGGAGGTCTGTGTCACAGTCTGGCAAGCAGGGCCTCAGGTGAGTCTGCCAACTGACTGCCTGCCCTCCATCCTAGCCAGCTGAGAAAAGATGGCAAGGCTGATGGAACCCGCTTACAGCGAAATGTTTCTCTTCAGAATAGGAGATTTTGCTACCAAACGTCAGCAGCTCCTCTCCCTCAGAGTGCTGTTCTGGTGTAGACTAGGGAAAGCTCCCTGGGTCCCCAGCATATGAACGGCTCTTTTCCAGTTGGTGTCATCCGAGAAAGAGCCAGAGGGGCTGATCTCAACCAGTAGGGCTGCACACCGTGAGTCCTTCGGGTAGGGCAGTCCTGAGCCAACGTGCCACCTAAGGAATGAAAGCAAAGTTTCCTTGCCACAGGAAAGCACACCGAGGCCTGGTGTTTTCTCTGTGAAATTGACGTGAGCGTGAGGGTGAGGCCTATACTACATTGTGGAAGAGCTCGGGGTTACGGCTGCCTTTCTCCCTCTCTCTGTCCCATACCCGGGGCTCAGCGTTGGGGGAATGCTGAGTGGGAGAGGCTGCCTCTCTGCCGGACTCAGAAGGCTTCTTCCCTTTAGGGCAATTCCGTTTGTGTCTTACCTCGTGGAGGAGGAAAAGAGGGCCCCTAGAGATATTCTAACATGAAATAGCTAACGACAGAGGAGCTGGAGGAGCTGGTTTCTCGGTGGAAGGAGCCAAAACGCCTGCATTCCTAAGTTCTCTTTCAGAACTGCCAGACACTCTGCCGTCATAGGCCTAAGAATTGGATATTGTGACGGCATGGCAACACTTGGTATCCCAAGATGCAGTGGAAGTGCGACTCTCAAACTGGATGGAAGAAGCTTCCGAGCATAGTGTTCTTCCATTTACCAAAGAGAACCCAAGTGTCTGAGGCTGGTAGCGTTGTTGCTGGAGAGAACTGGCGTCCCCGTGGGCCTGTCGGTTAATTTCCTGTTTCTGACCCTCTAAGGAAACTCTTCCAGAAAGCCTTTGGGACCCGCTTAGAGAGAACAGCTGCGAAGTTGATGCACAGAACATTAACCTAGATACCAGCCCTGGGTCCCAATCATCCACCTTTCTCTGGAGGTTACGTAGCCCACGGAGGGATTCAAGCAGGGAGTTTGCCTTAGACAACTGACACATGAAACTGGGATGAGGTGGAGGGCCACTCTCCTTGCCCTCACACTACGTGGCCCGGAGAAGTTATGACGCAGCAGAATTCAACACCCTCCCTCTACACGTGTGTACCCCAAAGAGGCGCTGGGCAGTGGGTGTTCTCAGGCCAAGAGCAGTCCGTGTTCTGGGCTGCACCTGCTCTGTGGTTCCAAGGTTCTCTGACTCTGCTCCTTTGGAAGCATTTCACAGCTGACGCTATCCCTGGGCTGCCAAAGCAAAGAGGCCTAGCGGCCTTTCACACTGAAGGCATGGGCTTCTTTCCCATTCACAAAGTGTACGTTGCCCCTCCCAGGCTGGAGGCCTGTAAGTTGACACCATTTGCTCTGCCCCCTGGAAAATGCAAGTGGGTGTACTCGATTTGGGCTGCCTGGTGAAACAACGTGCAGTCACCAGCAGCCTGAGTACCTTTCCTGAAGTGAGATTCCTAGCTAGGTAAACTCGGCTTCGGAGGCTAGATGGGAGCAAACATGTTAAACTTGTGGGGAGAGTCTTTGACCAATGACCAATATGCTTGTGCTGGTGCGAGGGTTAGGCAGGAACTTTCCAACACAGGGTTTGTACCTTACCATAAGCCGTCCCTTTGGGCTGAAGCAGGCGGGAGGTCTGTGTGACAGTCTGGCAAGCAGGGCCTCAGGTGAGTCTGCCAACTGACTGCCTGCCCTCCATCCTAGCCAGCTGAGAAAAGATGGCAAGGCTGATGGAACCCGCTTACAACGAAATGTTTCTCTTCAGAATAGGAGATTTTGCTACCAAACGTCAGCAGCTCCTCTCCCTCAGAGTGCTGTTCTGGTGTAGACTAGGGAAAGCTCCCTGGGTCCCCAGCATATGAACGGCTCTTTTCCAGTTGGTGTCATCCGAGAAAGAGCCAGAGGGGCTGATCTCAACCAATAGGGCTGCACACCGTGAGTCCTTCGGGTAGGGCAGTCCTGAGCCAACGTGCCACCTAAGGAATGAAAGCAAAGTTTCCTTGCCACAGGAAAGCACACCGAGGCCTGGTGTTTTCTCTGTGAAATTGACGTGAGCGTGAGGGTGAGGCCTATACTACATTGTGGAAGAGCTCGGGGTTACGGCTGCCTTTCTCCCTCTCTCTGTCCCATACCCGGGGCTCAGCGTTGGGGGAATGCTGAGTGGGAGAGGCTGCCTCTCTGCCGGACTCAGAAGGCTTCTTCCCTTTAGGGCAATTCCGTTTGTGTCTTACCTCGTGGAGGAGGAAAAGAGGGCCCCTAGAGATATTCTAACATGAAATAGCTAACGACAGAGGAGCTGGAGGAGCTGGTTTCTCGGTGGAAGGAGCCAAAACGCCTGCATCCCTAAGTTCTCTTTCAGAACTGCCAGACACTCTGCCGTCATAGGCCTAAGAATTGGAAATTGTGACGGCATGGCAACACTTGGTATCCCAAGATGCAGTGGAAGCGCGACTCTCAAACTGGATGGAAGAAGCTTCCGAGCATAGTGTTCTTCCATTTACCAAAGAGAACCCAAGTGTCTGAGGCTGGTAGCGTTGTTGCTGGAGAGAACTGGCGTCCCCGTGGGCCTGTCGGTTAATTTCCTGTTTCTGACCCTCTAAGGAAACTCTTCCAGAAAGCCTTTGGGACCCGCTTAGAGAGAACAGCTGCGAAGTTGATGCACAGAACATTAACCTAGATACCAGCCCTGGGTCCCAATCATCCACCTTTCTCTGGAGGTTACGTAGCCCACGGAGGGATTCAAGCAGGGAGTTTGCCTTAGACAACTGACACATGAAACTGGGATGAGGTGGAGGGCCACTCTCCTTGCCCTCACACTACGTGGCCCGGAGAAGTTATGACGCAGCAGAATTCAACACCCTCCCTCTACACGTGTGTACCCCAAAGAGGCGCTGGGCAGTGGGTGTTCTCAGGCCAAGAGTAGTCCGTGTTCTGGGCTGCACCTGCTCTGTGGTTCCAAGGTTCTCTGACTCTGCTCCTTTGGAAGCATTTCAGAGCTGACGCTATCCCTGGGCTGCCAAAGCAAAGAGGCCTAGCGGCCTTTCACACTGAAGGCATGGGCTTCTTTCCCATTCACAAAGTGTACGTTGCCCCTCCCAGGCTGGAGGCCTGTAAGTTGACACCATTTGCTCTGCCCCCTGGAAAATGCAAGTGGGTGTACTCGATTTGGGCTGCCTGGTGAAACAACGTGCAGTCACCAGCAGCCTGAGTACCTTTCCTGAAGTGAGATTCCTAGCTAGGTAAACTCGGCTTCGGAGGCTAGATGGGAGCAAACATGTTAAACTTGTGGGGAAAGTCTTTGACCAATGACCAATATGCTTGTGCTGGTGCGAGGGTTAGGCAGGAACTTTCCAACACAGGGTTTTTACCTTACCATAAGCCGTCCCTTTGGGCTGAAGCAGGCGGGAGGTCTGTGTCACAGTCTGGCAAGCAGGGCCTCAGGTGAGTCTGCCAACTGACTGCCTGCCCTCCATCCTAGCCAGATGAGAAAAGATGGCAAGGCTGATGGAACCCGCTTACAACGAAATGTTTCTCTTCAGAATAGGAGATTTTGCTACCAAACGTCAGCAGCTCCTCTCCCTCAGAGTGCTGTTCTGGTGTAGACTAGGGAAAGCTCCCTGGGTCCCCAGCATATGAACGGCTCTTTGCCCAGTTGGTGTCATCCGAGAAAGAGCCAGAGGGGCTGATCTCAACCAATAGGGCTGCACACCGTGAGTCCTTCGGGTAGGGCAGTCCTGAGCCAACGTGCCACCTAAGGAATGAAAGCAAAGTTTCCTTGCCACAGGAAAGCACACCGAGGCCTGGTGTTTTCTCTGTGAAATTGACGTGAGATTGAGGGTGAGGCCTATACTACATTGTGGAAGAGCTCGGGGTTACGGCTGCCTTTCTCCCTCTCTCTGTCCCATACCCGGGGCTCAGCGTTGGGGGAATGCTGAGTGGGAGAGGCTGCCTCTCTGCCGGACTCAGAAGGCTTCTTCCCTTTAGGGCAATTCCGTTTGTGTCTTACCTCGTGGAGGAGGAAAAGAGGGCCCCTAGAGATATTCTAACATGAAATAGCTAACGACAGAGGAGCTGGAGGAGCTGGTTTCTCGGTGGAAGGAGCCAAAACGCCTGCATCCCTAAGTTCTCTTTCAGAACTGCCAGACACTCTGCCGTCATAGGCCTAAGAATTGGAAATTGTGACGGCATGGCAACACTTGGTATCCCAAGATGCAGTGGAAGCGCGACTCTCAAACTGGATGGAAGAAGCTTCCGAGCATAGTGTTCTTCCATTTACCAAAGAGAACCCAAGTGTCTGAGGCTGGTAGCGTTGTTGCTGGAGAGAACTGGCGTCCCCGTGGGCCTGTCGGTTAATTTCCTGTTTCTGACCCTCTAAGGAAACTCTTCCAGAAAGCCTTTGGGACCCGCTTAGAGAGAACAGCTGCGAAGTTGATGCACAGAACATTAACCTAGATACCAGCCCTGGGTCCCAATCATCCACCTTTCTCTGGAGGCTACGTAGCCCACGGAGGGATTCAAGCAGGGAGTTTGCCTTAGACAACTGACACATGAAACTGGGATGAGGTGGAGGGCCACTCTCCTTGCCCTCACACTACGTGGCCCGGAGAAGTTATGACGCAGCAGAATTCAACACCCTCCCTCTACACGTGTGTACCCCAAAGAGGCGCTGGGCAGTGGGTGTTCTCAGGCCAAGAGCAGTCCGTGTTCTGGGCTGCACCTGCTCTGTGGTTCCAAGGTTCTCTGACTCTGCTCCTTTGGAAGCATTTCACAGCTGACGCTATCCCTGGGCTGCCAAAGCAAAGAGGCCTAGCGGCCTTTCACACTGAAGGCATGGGCTTCTTTCCCATTCACAAAGTGTACGTTGCCCCTCCCAGGCTGGAGGCCTGTAAGTTGACACCATTTGCTCTGCCCCCTGGAAAATGCAAGTGGGTGTACTCGATTTGGGCTGCCTGGTGAAACAACGTGCAGTCACCAGCAGCCTGAGTACCTTTCCTGAAGTGAGATTCCTAGCTAGGTAAACTCGGCTTCGGAGGCTAGATGGGAGCAAACATGTTAAACTTGTGGGGAGAGTCTTGACCAATGACCAATATGCTTGTGCTGGTGCGAGGGTTAGGCAGGAACTTTCCAACACAGGGTTTGTACCTTACCATAAGCCGTCCCTTTGGGCTGAAGCAGGCGGGAGGTCTGTGTGACAGTCTGGCAAGCAGGGCCTCAGGTGAGTCTGCCAACTGACTGCCTGCCCTCCATCCTAGCCAGCTGAGAAAAGATGGCAAGGCTGATGGAACCCGCTCACAGCGAAATGTTTCTCTTCAGAATAGGAGATTTTGCTACCAAACGTCAGCAGCTCCTCTCCCTCAGAGTGCTGTTCTGGTGTAGACTAGGGAAAGCTCCCTGGGTCCCCAGCATATGAACGGCTCTTTGCCCAGTTGGTGTCATCCGAGAAAGAGCCAGAGGGGCTGATCTCAACCAGTAGGGCTGCACACCGTGAGTCCTTCGGGTAGGGCAGTCCTGAGCCAACGTGCCACCTAAGGAATGAAAGCAAAGTTTCCTTGCCACAGGAAAGCACACCGAGGCCTGGTGTTTTCTCTATGAAATTGACGTGAGCTTGAGGGTGAGGCCTATACTACATTGTGGAAGAGCTCGGGGTTACGGCTGCCTTTCTCCCTCTCTCTGTCCCATACCCGGGGCTCAGCGTTGGGGGAATGCTGAGTGGGAGAGGCTGCCTCTCTGCCGGACTCAGAAGGCTTCTTCCCTTTAGGGCAATTCCGTTTGTGTCTTACCTCGTGGAGGAGGAAAAGAGGGCCCCTAGAGATATTCTAACATGAAATAGCTAACGACAGAGGAGCTGGAGGAGCTGGTTTCTCGGTGGAAGGAGCCAAAACGCCTGCATCCCTAAGTTCTCTTTCAGAACTGCCAGACACTCTGCCGTCATAGGCCTAAGAATTGGAAATTGTGACGGCATGGCAACACTTGGTATCCCAAGATGCAGTGGAAGCGCGACTCTCAAACTGGATGGAAGAAGCTTCCGAGCATAGTGTTCTTCCATTTACCAAAGAGAACCCAAGTGTCTGAGGCTGGTAGCGTTGTTGCTGGAGAGAACTGGCGTCCCCGTGGGCCTGTCGGTTAATTTCCTGTTTCTGACCCTCTAAGGAAACTCTTCCAGAAAGCCTTTGGGACCCGCTTAGAGAGAACAGCTGCGAAGTTGATGCACAGAACATTAACCTAGATACCAGCCCTGGGTCCCAATCATCCACCTTTCTCTGGAGGTTACGTAGCCCACGGAGGGATTCAAGCAGGGAGTTTGCCTTAGACAACTGACACATGAAACTGGGATGAGGTGGAGGGCCACTCTCCTTGCCCTCACACTACGTGGCCCGGAGAAGTTATGACGCAGCAGAATTCAACACCCTCCCTCTACACGTGTGTACCCCAAAGAGGCGCTGGGCAGTGGGTGTTCTCAGGCCAAGAGCAGTCCGTGTTCTGGGCTGCACCTGCTCTGTGGTTCCAAGGTTCTCTGACTCTGCTCCTTTGGAAGCATTTCACAGCTGACGCTATCCCTGGGCTGCCAAAGCAAAGAGGCCTAGCGGCCTTTCACACTGAAGGCATGGGCTTCTTTCCCATTCACAAAGTGTACGTTGCCCCTCCCAGGCTGGAGGCCTGTAAGTTGACACCATTTGCTCTGCCCCCTGGAAAATGCAAGTGGGTGTACTCGATTTGGGCTGCCTGGTGAAACAACGTGCAGTCACCAGCAGCCTGAGTACCTTTCCTGAAGTGAGATTCCTAGCTAGGTAAACTCGGCTTCGGAGGCTAGATGGGAGCAAACATGTTAAACTTGTGGGGAAAGTCTTTGACCAATGACCAATATGCTTGTGCTGGTGCGAGGGTTAGGCAGGAACTTTCCAACACAGGGTTTTTACCTTACCATAAGCCGTCCCTTTGGGCTGAAGCAGGCGGGAGGTCTGTGTCACAGTCTGGCAAGCAGGGCCTCAGGTGAGTCTGCCAACTGACTGCCTGCCCTCCATCCTAGCCAGCTGAGAAAAGATGGCAAGGCTGATGGAACCCGCTTACAGCGAAATGTTTCTCTTCAGAATAGGAGATTTTGCTACCAAACGTCAGCAGCTCCTCTCCCTCAGAGTGCTGTTCTGGTGTAGACTAGGGAAAGCTCCCTGGGTCCCCAGCATATGAACGGCTCTTTGCCCAGTTGGTGTCATCCGAGAAAGAGCCAGAGGGGCTGATCTCAACCAATAGGGCTGCACACCGTGAGTCCTTCGGGTAGGGCAGTCCTGAGCCAACGTGCCACCTAAGGAATGAAAGCAAAGTTTCCTTGCCACAGGAAAGCACACCGAGGCCTGGTGTTTTCTCTGTGAAATTGACGTGAGATTGAGGGTGAGGCCTATACTACATTGTGGAAGAGCTCGGGGTTACGGCTGCCTTTCTCCCTCTCTCTGTCCCATACCCGGGGCTCAGCGTTGGGGGAATGCTGAGTGGGAGAGGCTGCCTCTCTGCCGGACTCAGAAGGCTTCTTCCCTTTAGGGCAATTCCGTTTGTGTCTTACCTCGTGGAGGAGGAAAAGAGGGCCCCTAGAGATATTCTAACATGAAATAGCTAACGACAGAGGAGCTGGAGGAGCTGGTTTCTCGGTGGAAGGAGCCAAAACGCCTGCATCCCTAAGTTCTCTTTCAGAACTGCCAGACACTCTGCCGTCATAGGCCTAAGAATTGGAAATTGTGACGGCATGGCAACACTTGGTATCCCAAGATGCAGTGGAAGCGCGACTCTCAAACTGGATGGAAGAAGCTTCCGAGCATAGTGTTCTTCCATTTACCAAAGAGAACCCAAGTGTCTGAGGCTGGTAGCGTTGTTGCTGGAGAGAACTGGCGTCCCCGTGGGCCTGTCGGTTAATTTCCTGTTTCTGACCCTCTAAGGAAACTCTTCCAGAAAGCCTTTGGGACCCGCTTAGAGAGAACAGCTGCGAAGTTGATGCACAGAACATTAACCTAGATACCAGCCCTGGGTCCCAATCATCCACCTTTCTCTGGAGGCTACGTAGCCCACGGAGGGATTCAAGCAGGGAGTTTGCCTTAGACAACTGACACATGAAACTGGGATGAGGTGGAGGGCCACTCTCCTTGCCCTCACACTACGTGGCCCGGAGAAGTTATGACGCAGCAGAATTCAACACCCTCCCTCTACACGTGTGTACCCCAAAGAGGCGCTGGGCAGTGGGTGTTCTCAGGCCAAGAGCAGTCCGTGTTCTGGGCTGCACCTGCTCTGTGGTTCCAAGGTTCTCTGACTCTGCTCCTTTGGAAGCATTTCACAGCTGACGCTATCCCTGGGCTGCCAAAGCAAAGAGGCCTAGCGGCCTTTCACACTGAAGGCATGGGCTTCTTTCCCATTCACAAAGTGTACGTTGCCCCTCCCAGGCTGGAGGCCTGTAAGTTGACACCATTTGCTCTGCCCCCTGGAAAATGCAAGTGGGTGTACTCGATTTGGGCTGCCTGGTGAAACAACGTGCAGTCACCAGCAGCCTGAGTACCTTTCCTGAAGTGAGATTCCTAGCTAGGTAAACTCGGCTTCGGAGGCTAGATGGGAGCAAACATGTTAAACTTGTGGGGAGAGTCTTTGACCAATGACCAATATGCTTGTGCTGGTGCGAGGGTTAGGCAGGAACTTTCCAACACAGGGTTTGTACCTTACCATAAGCCGTCCCTTTGGGCTGAAGCAGGCGGGAGGTCTGTGTGACAGTCTGGCAAGCAGGGCCTCAGGTGAGTCTGCCAACTGACTGCCTGCCCTCCATCCTAGCCAGCTGAGAAAAGATGGCAAGGCTGATGGAACCCGCTCACAGCGAAATGTTTCTCTTCAGAATAGGAGATTTTGCTACCAAACGTCAGCAGCTCCTCTCCCTCAGAGTGCTGTTCTGGTGTAGACTAGGGAAAGCTCCCTGGGTCCCCAGCATATGAACGGCTCTTTGCCCAGTTGGTGTCATCCGAGAAAGAGCCAGAGGGGCTGATCTCAACCAGTAGGGCTGCACACCGTGAGTCCTTCGGGTAGGGCAGTCCTGAGCCAACGTGCCACCTAAGGAATGAAAGCAAAGTTTCCTTGCCACAGGAAAGCACACCGAGGCCTGGTGTTTTCTCTATGAAATTGACGTGAGCTTGAGGGTGAGGCCTATACTACATTGTGGAAGAGCTCGGGGTTACGGCTGCCTTTCTCCCTCTCTCTGTCCCATACCCGGGGCTCAGCGTTGGGGGAATGCTGAGTGGGAGAGGCTGCCTCTCTGCCGGACTCAGAAGGCTTCTTCCCTTTAGGGCAATTCCGTTTGTGTCTTACCTCGTGGAGGAGGAAAAGAGGGCCCCTAGAGATATTCTAACATGAAATAGCTAACGACAGAGGAGCTGGAGGAGCTGGTTTCTCGGTGGAAGGAGCCAAAACGCCTGCATCCCTAAGTTCTCTTTCAGAACTGCCAGACACTCTGCCGTCATAGGCCTAAGAATTGGAAATTGTGACGGCATGGCAACACTTGGTATCCCAAGATGCAGTGGAAGCGCGACTCTCAAACTGGATGGAAGAAGCTTCCGAGCATAGTGTTCTTCCATTTACCAAAGAGAACCCAAGTGTCTGAGGCTGGTAGCGTTGTTGCTGGAGAGAACTGGCGTCCCCGTGGGCCTGTCGGTTAATTTCCTGTTTCTGACCCTCTAAGGAAACTCTTCCAGAAAGCCTTTGGGACCCGCTTAGAGAGAACAGCTGCGAAGTTGATGCACAGAACATTAACCTAGATACCAGCCCTGGGTCCCAATCATCCACCTTTCTCTGGAGGTTACGTAGCCCACGGAGGGATTCAAGCAGGGAGTTTGCCTTAGACAACTGACACATGAAACTGGGATGAGGTGGAGGGCCACTCTCCTTGCCCTCACACTACGTGGCCCGGAGAAGTTATGACGCAGCAGAATTCAACACCCTCCCTCTACACGTGTGTACCCCAAAGAGGCGCTGGGCAGTGGGTGTTCTCAGGCCAAGAGTAGTCCGTGTTCTGGGCTGCACCTGCTCTGTGGTTCCAAGGTTCTCTGACTCTGCTCCTTTGGAAGCATTTCACAGCTGACGCTATCCCTGGGCTGCCAAAGCAAAGAGGCCTAGCGGCCTTTCACACTGAAGGCATGGGCTTCTTTCCCATTCACAAAGTGTACGTTGCCCCTCCCAGGCTGGAGGCCTGTAAGTTGACACCATTTGCTCTGCCCCCTGGAAAATGCAAGTGGGTGTACTCGATTTGGGCTGCCTGGTGAAACAACGTGCAGTCACCAGCAGCCTGAGTACCTTTCCTGAAGTGAGATTCCTAGCTAGGTAAACTCGGCTTCGGAGGCTAGATGGGAGCAAACATGTTAAACTTGTGGGGAAAGTCTTTGACCAATGACCAATATGCTTGTGCTGGTGCGAGGGTTAGGCAGGAACTTTCCAACACAGGGTTTTTACCTTACCATAAGCCGTCCCTTTGGGCTGAAGCAGGCGGGAGGTCTGTGTCACAGTCTGGCAAGCAGGGCCTCAGGTGAGTCTGCCAACTGACTGCCTGCCCTCCATCCTAGCCAGCTGAGAAAAGATGGCAAGGCTGATGGAACCCGCTTACAGCGAAATGTTTCTCTTCAGAATAGGAGATTTTGCTACCAAACGTCAGCAGCTCCTCTCCCTCAGAGTGCTGTTCTGGTGTAGACTAGGGAAAGCTCCCTGGGTCCCCAGCATATGAACGGCTCTTTTCCAGTTGGTGTCATCCGAGAAAGAGCCAGAGGGGCTGATCTCAACCAGTAGGGCTGCACACCGTGAGTCCTTCGGGTAGGGCAGTCCTGAGCCAACGTGCCACCTAAGGAATGAAAGCAAAGTTTCCTTGCCACAGGAAAGCACACCGAGGCCTGGTGTTTTCTCTGTGAAATTGACGTGAGCGTGAGGGTGAGGCCTATACTACATTGTGGAAGAGCTCGGGGTTACGGCTGCCTTTCTCCCTCTCTCTGTCCCATACCCGGGGCTCAGCGTTGGGGGAATGCTGAGTGGGAGAGGCTGCCTCTCTGCCGGACTCAGAAGGCTTCTTCCCTTTAGGGCAATTCCGTTTGTGTCTTACCTCGTGGAGGAGGAAAAGAGGGCCCCTAGAGATATTCTAACATGAAATAGCTAACGACAGAGGAGCTGGAGGAGCTGGTTTCTCGGTGGAAGGAGCCAAAACGCCTGCATTCCTAAGTTCTCTTTCAGAACTGCCAGACACTCTGCCGTCATAGGCCTAAGAATTGGATATTGTGACGGCATGGCAACACTTGGTATCCCAAGATGCAGTGGAAGTGCGACTCTCAAACTGGATGGAAGAAGCTTCCGAGCATAGTGTTCTTCCATTTACCAAAGAGAACCCAAGTGTCTGAGGCTGGTAGCGTTGTTGCTGGAGAGAACTGGCGTCCCCGTGGGCCTGTCGGTTAATTTCCTGTTTCTGACCCTCTAAGGAAACTCTTCCAGAAAGCCTTTGGGACCCGCTTAGAGAGAACAGCTGCGAAGTTGATGCACAGAACATTAACCTAGATACCAGCCCTGGGTCCCAATCATCCACCTTTCTCTGGAGGTTACGTAGCCCACGGAGGGATTCAAGCAGGGAGTTTGCCTTAGACAACTGACACATGAAACTGGGATGAGGTGGAGGGCCACTCTCCTTGCCCTCACACTACGTGGCCCGGAGAAGTTATGACGCAGCAGAATTCAACACCCTCCCTCTACACGTGTGTACCCCAAAGAGGCGCTGGGCAGTGGGTGTTCTCAGGCCAAGAGCAGTCCGTGTTCTGGGCTGCACCTGCTCTGTGGTTCCAAGGTTCTCTGACTCTGCTCCTTTGGAAGCATTTCAGAGCTGACGCTATCCCTGGGCTGCCAAAGCAAAGAGGCCTAGCGGCCTTTCACACTGAAGGCATGGGCTTCTTTCCCATTCACAAAGTGTACGTTGCCCCTCCCAGGCTGGAGGCCTGTAAGTTGACACCATTTGCTCTGCCCCCTGGAAAATGCAAGTGGGTGTACTCGATTTGGGCTGCCTGGTGAAACAACGTGCAGTCACCAGCAGCCTGAGTACCTTTCCTGAAGTGAGATTCCTAGCTAGGTAAACTCGGCTTCGGAGGCTAGATGGGAGCAAACATGTTAAACTTGTGGGGAAAGTCTTTGACCAATGACCAATATGCTTGTGCTGGTGCGAGGGTTAGGCAGGAACTTTCCAACACAGGGTTTTTACCTTACCATAAGCCGTCCCTTTGGGCTGAAGCAGGCGGGAGGTCTGTGTCACAGTCTGGCAAGCAGGGCCTCAGGTGAGTCTGCCAACTGACTGCCTGCCCTCCATCCTAGCCAGATGAGAAAAGATGGCAAGGCTGATGGAACCCGCTTACAACGAAATGTTTCTCTTCAGAATAGGAGATTTTGCTACCAAACGTCAGCAGCTCCTCTCCCTCAGAGTGCTGTTCTGGTGTAGACTAGGGAAAGCTCCCTGGGTCCCCAGCATATGAACGGCTCTTTGCCCAGTTGGTGTCATCCGAGAAAGAGCCAGAGGGGCTGATCTCAACCAATAGGGCTGCACACCGTGAGTCCTTCGGGTAGGGCAGTCCTGAGCCAACGTGCCACCTAAGGAATGAAAGCAAAGTTTCCTTGCCACAGGAAAGCACACCGAGGCCTGGTGTTTTCTCTGTGAAATTGACGTGAGATTGAGGGTGAGGCCTATACTACATTGTGGAAGAGCTCGGGGTTACGGCTGCCTTTCTCCCTCTCTCTGTCCCATACCCGGGGCTCAGCGTTGGGGGAATGCTGAGTGGGAGAGGCTGCCTCTCTGCCGGACTCAGAAGGCTTCTTCCCTTTAGGGCAATTCCGTTTGTGTCTTACCTCGTGGAGGAGGAAAAGAGGGCCCCTAGAGATATTCTAACATGAAATAGCTAACGACAGAGGAGCTGGAGGAGCTGGTTTCTCGGTGGAAGGAGCCAAAACGCCTGCATCCCTAAGTTCTCTTTCAGAACTGCCAGACACTCTGCCGTCATAGGCCTAAGAATTGGAAATTGTGACGGCATGGCAACACTTGGTATCCCAAGATGCAGTGGAAGCGCGACTCTCAAACTGGATGGAAGAAGCTTCCGAGCATAGTGTTCTTCCATTTACCAAAGAGAACCCAAGTGTCTGAGGCTGGTAGCGTTGTTGCTGGAGAGAACTGGCGTCCCCGTGGGCCTGTCGGTTAATTTCCTGTTTCTGACCCTCTAAGGAAACTCTTCCAGAAAGCCTTTGGGACCCGCTTAGAGAGAACAGCTGCGAAGTTGATGCACAGAACATTAACCTAGATACCAGCCCTGGGTCCCAATCATCCACCTTTCTCTGGAGGCTACGTAGCCCACGGAGGGATTCAAGCAGGGAGTTTGCCTTAGACAACTGACACATGAAACTGGGATGAGGTGGAGGGCCACTCTCCTTGCCCTCACACTACGTGGCCCGGAGAAGTTATGACGCAGCAGAATTCAACACCCTCCCTCTACACGTGTGTACCCCAAAGAGGCGCTGGGCAGTGGGTGTTCTCAGGCCAAGAGCAGTCCGTGTTCTGGGCTGCACCTGCTCTGTGGTTCCAAGGTTCTCTGACTCTGCTCCTTTGGAAGCATTTCACAGCTGACGCTATCCCTGGGCTGCCAAAGCAAAGAGGCCTAGCGGCCTTTCACACTGAAGGCATGGGCTTCTTTCCCATTCACAAAGTGTACGTTGCCCCTCCCAGGCTGGAGGCCTGTAAGTTGACACCATTTGCTCTGCCCCCTGGAAAATGCAAGTGGGTGTACTCGATTTGGGCTGCCTGGTGAAACAACGTGCAGTCACCAGCAGCCTGAGTACCTTTCCTGAAGTGAGATTCCTAGCTAGGTAAACTCGGCTTCGGAGGCTAGATGGGAGCAAACATGTTAAACTTGTGGGGAGAGTCTTTGACCAATGACCAATATGCTTGTGCTGGTGCGAGGGTTAGGCAGGAACTTTCCAACACAGGGTTTGTACCTTACCATAAGCCGTCCCTTTGGGCTGAAGCAGGCGGGAGGTCTGTGTGACAGTCTGGCAAGCAGGGCCTCAGGTGAGTCTGCCAACTGACTGCCTGCCCTCCATCCTAGCCAGCTGAGAAAAGATGGCAAGGCTGATGGAACCCGCTCACAGCGAAATGTTTCTCTTCAGAATAGGAGATTTTGCTACCAAACGTCAGCAGCTCCTCTCCCTCAGAGTGCTGTTCTGGTGTAGACTAGGGAAAGCTCCCTGGGTCCCCAGCATATGAACGGCTCTTTGCCCAGTTGGTGTCATCCGAGAAAGAGCCAGAGGGGCTGATCTCAACCAGTAGGGCTGCACACCGTGAGTCCTTCGGGTAGGGCAGTCCTGAGCCAACGTGCCACCTAAGGAATGAAAGCAAAGTTTCCTTGCCACAGGAAAGCACACCGAGGCCTGGTGTTTTCTCTATGAAATTGACGTGAGCTTGAGGGTGAGGCCTATACTACATTGTGGAAGAGCTCGGGGTTACGGCTGCCTTTCTCCCTCTCTCTGTCCCATACCCGGGGCTCAGCGTTGGGGGAATGCTGAGTGGGAGAGGCTGCCTCTCTGCCGGACTCAGAAGGCTTCTTCCCTTTAGGGCAATTCCGTTTGTGTCTTACCTCGTGGAGGAGGAAAAGAGGGCCCCTAGAGATATTCTAACATGAAATAGCTAACGACAGAGGAGCTGGAGGAGCTGGTTTCTCGGTGGAAGGAGCCAAAACGCCTGCATCCCTAAGTTCTCTTTCAGAACTGCCAGACACTCTGCCGTCATAGGCCTAAGAATTGGAAATTGTGACGGCATGGCAACACTTGGTATCCCAAGATGCAGTGGAAGTGCGACTCTCAAACTGGATGGAAGAAGCTTCCAAGCATAGTGTTCTTCCATTTACCAAAGAGAACCCAAGTGTCTGAGGCTGGTAGCGTTGTTGCTGGAGAGAACTGGCGTCCCCGTGGGCCTGTCGGTTAATTTCCTGTTTCTGACCCTCTAAGGAAACTCTTCCAGAAAGCCTTTGGGACCCGCTTAGAGAGAACAGCTGCGAAGTTGATGCACAGAACATTAACCTAGATACCAGCCCTGGGTCCCAATCATCCACCTTTCTCTGGAGGTTACGTAGCCCACGGAGGGATTCAAGCAGGGAGTTTGCCTTAGACAACTGACACATGAAACTGGGATGAGGTGGAGGGCCACTCTCCTTGCCCTCACACTACGTGGCCCGGAGAAGTTATGACGCAGCAGAATTCAACACCCTCCCTCTACACGTGTGTACCCCAAAGAGGCGCTGGGCAGTGGGTGTTCTCAGGCCAAGAGCAGTCCGTGTTCTGGGCTGCACCTGCTCTGTGGTTCCAAGGTTCTCTGACTCTGCTCCTTTGGAAGCATTTCACAGCTGACGCTATCCCTGGGCTGCCAAAGCAAAGAGGCCTAGCGGCCTTTCACACTGAAGGCATGGGCTTCTTTCCCATTCACAAAGTGTACGTTGCCCCTCCCAGGCTGGAGGCCTGTAAGTTGACACCATTTGCTCTGCCCCCTGGAAAATGCAAGTGGGTGTACTCGATTTGGGCTGCCTGGTGAAACAACGTGCAGTCACCAGCAGCCTGAGTACCTTTCCTGAAGTGAGATTCCTAGCTAGGTAAACTCGGCTTCGGAGGCTAGATGGGAGCAAACATGTTAAACTTGTGGGGAGAGTCTTTGACCAATGACCAATATGCTTGTGCTGGTGCGAGGGTTAGGCAGGAACTTTCCAACACAGGGTTTTTACCTTACCATAAGCCGTCCCTTTGGGCTGAAGCAGGCGGGAGGTCTGTGTCACAGTCTGGCAAGCAGGGCCTCAGGTGAGTCTGCCAACTGACTGCCTGCCCTCCATCCTAGCCAGCTGAGAAAAGATGGCAAGGCTGATGGAACCCGCTCACAGCGAAATGTTTCTCTTCAGAATAGGAGATTTTGCTACCAAACGTCAGCAGCTCCTCTCCCTCAGAGTGCTGTTCTGGTGTAGACTAGGGAAAGCTCCCTGGGTCCCCAGCATATGAACGGCTCTTTGCCCAGTTGGTGTCATCCGAGAAAGAGCCAGAGGGGCTGATCTCAACCAATAGGGCTGCACACCGTGAGTCCTTCGGGTAGGGCAGTCCTGAGCCAACGTGCCACCTAAGGAATGAAAGCAAAGTTTCCTTGCCACAGGAAAGCACACCGAGGCCTGGTGTTTTCTCTATGAAATTGACGTGAGCTTGAGGGTGAGGCCTATACTACATTGTGGAAGAGCTCGGGGTTACGGCTGCCTTTCTCCCTCTCTCTGTCCCATACCCGGGGCTCAGCGTTGGGGGAATGCTGAGTGGGAGAGGCTGCCTCTCTGCCGGACTCAGAAGGCTTCTTCCCTTTAGGGCAATTCCGTTTGTGTCTTACCTCGTGGAGGAGGAAAAGACGGCCCCTAGAGATATTCTAACATGAAATAGCTAACGACAGAGGAGCTGGAGGAGCTGGTTTCTCGGTGGAAGGAGCCAAAACGCCTGCATCCCTAAGTTCTCTTTCAGAACTGCCAGACACTCTGCCGTCATAGGCCTAAGAATTGGAAATTGTGACGGCATGGCAACACTTGGTATCCCAAGATGCAGTGGAAGCGCGACTCTCAAACTGGATGGAAGAAGCTTCCGAGCATAGTGTTCTTCCATTTACCAAAGAGAACCCAAGTGTCTGAGGCTGGTAGCGTTGTTGCTGGAGAGAACTGGCGTCCCCGTGGGCCTGTCGGTTAATTTCCTGTTTCTGACCCTCTAAGGAAACTCTTCCAGAAAGCCTTTGGGACCCGCTTAGAGAGAACAGCTGCGAAGTTGATGCACAGAACATTAACCTAGATACCAGCCCTGGGTCCCAATCATCCACCTTTCTCTGGAGGTTACGTAGCCCACGGAGGGATTCAAGCAGGGAGTTTGCCTTAGACAACTGACACATGAAACTGGGATGAGGTGGAGGGCCACTCTCCTTGCCCTCACACTACGTGGCCCGGAGAAGTTATGACGCAGCAGAATTCAACACCCTCCCTCTACACGTGTGTACCCCAAAGAGGCGCTGGGCAGTGGGTGTTCTCAGGCCAAGAGTAGTCCGTGTTCTGGGCTGCACCTGCTCTGTGGTTCCAAGGTTCTCTGACTCTGCTCCTTTGGAAGCATTTCAGAGCTGACGCTATCCCTGGGCTGCCAAAGCAAAGAGGCCTAGCGGCCTTTCACACTGAAGGCATGGGCTTCTTTCCCATTCACAAAGTGTACGTTGCCCCTCCCAGGCTGGAGGCCTGTAAGTTGACACCATTTGCTCTGCCCCCTGGAAAATGCAAGTGGGTGTACTCGATTTGGGCTGCCTGGTGAAACAACGTGCAGTCACCAGCAGCCTGAGTACCTTTCCTGAAGTGAGATTCCTAGCTAGGTAAACTCGGCTTCGGAGGCTAGATGGGAGCAAACATGTTAAACTTGTGGGGAAAGTCTTTGACCAATGACCAATATGCTTGTGCTGGTGCGAGGGTTAGGCAGGAACTTTCCAACACAGGGTTTTTACCTTACCATAAGCCGTCCCTTTGGGCTGAAGCAGGCGGGAGGTCTGTGTCACAGTCTGGCAAGCAGGGCCTCAGGTGAGTCTGCCAACTGACTGCCTGCCCTCCATCCTAGCCAGCTGAGAAAAGATGGCAAGGCTGATGGAACCCGCTTACAGCGAAATGTTTCTCTTCAGAATAGGAGATTTTGCTACCAAACGTCAGCAGCTCCTCTCCCTCAGAGTGCTGTTCTGGTGTAGACTAGGGAAAGCTCCCTGGGTCCCCAGCATATGAACGGCTCTTTTCCAGTTGGTGTCATCCGAGAAAGAGCCAGAGGGGCTGATCTCAACCAGTAGGGCTGCACACCGTGAGTCCTTCGGGTAGGGCAGTCCTGAGCCAACGTGCCACCTAAGGAATGAAAGCAAAGTTTCCTTGCCACAGGAAAGCACACCGAGGCCTGGTGTTTTCTCTGTGAAATTGACGTGAGCGTGAGGGTGAGGCCTATACTACATTGTGGAAGAGCTCGGGGTTACGGCTGCCTTTCTCCCTCTCTCTGTCCCATACCCGGGGCTCAGCGTTGGGGGAATGCTGAGTGGGAGAGGCTGCCTCTCTGCCGGACTCAGAAGGCTTCTTCCCTTTAGGGCAATTCCGTTTGTGTCTTACCTCGTGGAGGAGGAAAAGAGGGCCCCTAGAGATATTCTAACATGAAATAGCTAACGACAGAGGAGCTGGAGGAGCTGGTTTCTCGGTGGAAGGAGCCAAAACGCCTGCATCCCTAAGTTCTCTTTCAGAACTGCCAGACACTCTGCCGTCATAGGCCTAAGAATTGGAAATTGTGACGGCATGGCAACACTTGGTATCCCAAGATGCAGTGGAAGTGCGACTCTCAAACTGGATGGAAGAAGCTTCCAAGCATAGTGTTCTTCCATTTACCAAAGAGAACCCAAGTGTCTGAGGCTGGTAGCGTTGTTGCTGGAGAGAACTGGCGTCCCCGTGGGCCTGTCGGTTAATTTCCTGTTTCTGACCCTCTAAGGAAACTCTTCCAGAAAGCCTTTGGGACCCGCTTAGAGAGAACAGCTGCGAAGTTGATGCACAGAACATTAACCTAGATACCAGCCCTGGGTCCCAATCATCCACCTTTCTCTGGAGGCTACGTAGCCCACGGAGGGATTCAAGCAGGGAGTTTGCCTTAGACAACTGACACATGAAACTGGGATGAGGTGGAGGGCCACTCTCCTTGCCCTCACACTACGTGGCCCGGAGAAGTTATGACGCAGCAGAATTCAACACCCTCCCTCTACACGTGTGTACCCCAAAGAGGCGCTGGGCAGTGGGTGTTCTCAGGCCAAGAGCAGTCCGTGTTCTGGGCTGCACCTGCTCTGTGGTTCCAAGGTTCTCTGACTCTGCTCCTTTGGAAGCATTTCAGAGCTGACGCTATCCCTGGGCTGCCAAAGCAAAGAGGCCTAGCGGCCTTTCACACTGAAGGCATGGGCTTCTTTCCCATTCACAAAGTGTACGTTGCCCCTCCCAGGCTGGAGGCCTGTAAGTTGACACCATTTGCTCTGCCCCCTGGAAAATGCAAGTGGGTGTACTCGATTTGGGCTGCCTGGTGAAACAACCTGCAGTCACCAGCAGCCTGAGTACCTTTCCTGAAGTGAGATTCCTAGCTAGGTAAACTCGGCTTCGGAGGCTAGATGGGAGCAAACATGTTAAACTTGTGGGGAGAGTCTTTGACCAATGACCAATATGCTTGTGCTGGTGCGAGGGTTAGGCAGGAACTTTCCAACACAGGGTTTGTACCTTACCATAAGCCGTCCCTTTGGGCTGAAGCAGGCGGGAGGTCTGTGTCACAGTCTGGCAAGCAGGGCCTCAGGTGAGTCTGCCAACTGACTGCCTGCCCTCCATCCTAGCCAGCTGAGAAAAGATGGCAAGGCTGATGGAACCCGCTCACAGCGAAATGTTTCTCTTCAGAATAGGAGATTTTGCTACCAAACGTCAGCAGCTCCTCTCCCTCAGAGTGCTGTTCTGGTGTAGACTAGGGAAAGCTCCCTGGGTCCCCAGCATATGAACGGCTCTTTGCCCAGTTGGTGTCATCCGAGAAAGAGCCAGAGGGGCTGATCTCAACCAATAGGGCTGCACACCGTGAGTCCTTCGGGTAGGGCAGTCCTGAGCCAACGTGCCACCTAAGGAATGAAAGCAAAGTTTCCTTGCCACAGGAAAGCACACCGAGGCCTGGTGTTTTCTCTATGAAATTGACGTGAGCTTGAGGGTGAGGCCTATACTACATTGTGGAAGAGCTCGGGGTTACGGCTGCCTTTCTCCCTCTCTCTGTCCCATACCCGGGGCTCAGCGTTGGGGGAATGCTGAGTGGGAGAGGCTGCCTCTCTGCCGGACTCAGAAGGCTTCTTCCCTTTAGGGCAATTCCGTTTGTGTCTTACCTCGTGGAGGAGGAAAAGACGGCCCCTAGAGATATTCTAACATGAAATAGCTAACGACAGAGGAGCTGGAGGAGCTGGTTTCTCGGTGGAAGGAGCCAAAACGCCTGCATCCCTAAGTTCTCTTTCAGAACTGCCAGACACTCTGCCGTCATAGGCCTAAGAATTGGAAATTGTGACGGCATGGCAACACTTGGTATCCCAAGATGCAGTGGAAGCGCGACTCTCAAACTGGATGGAAGAAGCTTCCGAGCATAGTGTTCTTCCATTTACCAAAGAGAACCCAAGTGTCTGAGGCTGGTAGCGTTGTTGCTGGAGAGAACTGGCGTCCCCGTGGGCCTGTCGGTTAATTTCCTGTTTCTGACCCTCTAAGGAAACTCTTCCAGAAAGCCTTTGGGACCCGCTTAGAGAGAACAGCTGCGAAGTTGATGCACAGAACATTAACCTAGATACCAGCCCTGGGTCCCAATCATCCACCTTTCTCTGGAGGTTACGTAGCCCACGGAGGGATTCAAGCAGGGAGTTTGCCTTAGACAACTGACACATGAAACTGGGATGAGGTGGAGGGCCACTCTCCTTGCCCTCACACTACGTGGCCCGGAGAAGTTATGACGCAGCAGAATTCAACACCCTCCCTCTACACGTGTGTACCCCAAAGAGGCGCTGGGCAGTGGGTGTTCTCAGGCCAAGAGTAGTCCGTGTTCTGGGCTGCACCTGCTCTGTGGTTCCAAGGTTCTCTGACTCTGCTCCTTTGGAAGCATTTCACAGCTGACGCTATCCCTGGGCTGCCAAAGCAAAGAGGCCTAGCGGCCTTTCACACTGAAGGCATGGGCTTCTTTCCCATTCACAAAGTGTACGTTGCCCCTCCCAGGCTGGAGGCCTGTAAGTTGACACCATTTGCTCTGCCCCCTGGAAAATGCAAGTGGGTGTACTCGATTTGGGCTGCCTGGTGAAACAACGTGCAGTCACCAGCAGCCTGAGTACCTTTCCTGAAGTGAGATTCCTAGCTAGGTAAACTCGGCTTCGGAGGCTAGATGGGAGCAAACATGTTAAACTTGTGGGGAAAGTCTTTGACCAATGACCAATATGCTTGTGCTGGTGCGAGGGTTAGGCAGGAACTTTCCAACACAGGGTTTTTACCTTACCATAAGCCGTCCCTTTAGGCTGAAGCAGGCGGGAGGTCTGTGTCACAGTCTGGCAAGCAGGGCCTCAGGTGAGTCTGCCAACTGACTGCCTGCCCTCCATCCTAGCCAGCTGAGAAAAGATGGCAAGGCTGATGGAACCCGCTTACAGCGAAATGTTTCTCTTCAGAATAGGAGATTTTGCTACCAAACGTCAGCAGCTCCTCTCCCTCAGAGTGCTGTTCTGGTGTAGACTAGGGAAAGCTCCCTGGGTCCCCAGCATATGAACGGCTCTTTGCCCAGTTGGTGTCATCCGAGAAAGAGCCAGAGGGGCTGATCTCAACCAATAGGGCTGCACACCGTGAGTCCTTCGGGTAGGGCAGTCCTGAGCCAACGTGCCACCTAAGGAATGAAAGCAAAGTTTCCTTGCCACAGGAAAGCACACCGAGGCCTGGTGTTTTCTCTATGAAATTGACGTGAGCTTGAGGGTGAGGCCTATACTACATTGTGGAAGAGCTCGGGGTTACGGCTGCCTTTCTCCCTCTCTCTGTCCCATACCCGGGGCTCAGCGTTGGGGGAATGCTGAGTGGGAGAGGCTGCCTCTCTGCCGGACTCAGAAGGCTTCTTCCCTTTAGGGCAATTCCGTTTGTGTCTTACCTCGTGGAGGAGGAAAAGACGGCCCCTAGAGATATTCTAACATGAAATAGCTAACGACAGAGGAGCTGGAGGAGCTGGTTTCTCGGTGGAAGGAGCCAAAACGCCTGCATCCCTAAGTTCTCTTTCAGAACTGCCAGACACTCTGCCGTCATAGGCCTAAGAATTGGAAATTGTGACGGCATGGCAACACTTGGTATCCCAAGATGCAGTGGAAGCGCGACTCTCAAACTGGATGGAAGAAGCTTCCGAGCATAGTGTTCTTCCATTTACCAAAGAGAACCCAAGTCTCTGAGGCTGGTAGCGTTGTTGCTGGAGAGAACTGGCGTCCCCGTGGGCCTGTCGGTTAATTTCCTGTTTCTGACCCTCTAAGGAAACTCTTCCAGAAAGCCTTTGGGACCCGCTTAGAGAGAACAGCTGCGAAGTTGATGCACAGAACATTAACCTAGATACCAGCCCTGGGTCCCAATCATCCACCTTTCTCTGGAGGTTACGTAGCCCACGGAGGGATTCAAGCAGGGAGTTTGCCTTAGACAACTGACACATGAAACTGGGATGAGGTGGAGGGCCACTCTCCTTGCCCTCACACTACGTGGCCCGGAGAAGTTATGACGCAGCAGAATTCAACACCCTCCCTCTACACGTGTGTACCCCAAAGAGGCGCTGGGCAGTGGGTGTTCTCAGGCCAAGAGTAGTCCGTGTTCTGGGCTGCACCTGCTCTGTGGTTCCAAGGTTCTCTGACTCTGCTCCTTTGGAAGCATTTCACAGCTGACGCTATCCCTGGGCTGCCAAAGCAAAGAGGCCTAGCGGCCTTTCACACTGAAGGCATGGGCTTCTTTCCCATTCACAAAGTGTACGTTGCCCCTCCCAGGCTGGAGGCCTGTAAGTTGACACCATTTGCTCTGCCCCCTGGAAAATGCAAGTGGGTGTACTCGATTTGGGCTGCCTGGTGAAACAACGTGCAGTCACCAGCAGCCTGAGTACCTTTCCTGAAGTGAGATTCCTAGCTAGGTAAACTCGGCTTCGGAGGCTAGATGGGAGCAAACATGTTAAACTTGTGGGGAAAGTCTTTGACCAATGACCAATATGCTTGTGCTGGTGCGAGGGTTAGGCAGGAACTTTCCAACACAGGGTTTTTACCTTACCATAAGCCGTCCCTTTGGGCTGAAGCAGGCGGGAGGTCTGTGTCACAGTCTGGCAAGCAGGGCCTCAGGTGAGTCTGCCAACTGACTGCCTGCCCTCCATCCTAGCCAGCTGAGAAAAGATGGCAAGGCTGATGGAACCCGCTTACAGCGAAATGTTTCTCTTCAGAATAGGAGATTTTGCTACCAAACGTCAGCAGCTCCTCTCCCTCAGAGTGCTGTTCTGGTGTAGACTAGGGAAAGCTCCCTGGGTCCCCAGCATATGAACGGCTCTTTTCCAGTTGGTGTCATCCGAGAAAGAGCCAGAGGGGCTGATCTCAACCAGTAGGGCTGCACACCGTGAGTCCTTCGGGTAGGGCAGTCCTGAGCCAACGTGCCACCTAAGGAATGAAAGCAAAGTTTCCTTGCCACAGGAAAGCACACCGAGGCCTGGTGTTTTCTCTGTGAAATTGACGTGAGCGTGAGGGTGAGGCCTATACTACATTGTGGAAGAGCTCGGGGTTACGGCTGCCTTTCTCCCTCTCTCTGTCCCATACCCGGGGCTCAGCGTTGGGGGAATGCTGAGTGGGAGAGGCTGCCTCTCTGCCGGACTCAGAAGGCTTCTTCCCTTTAGGGCAATTCCGTTTGTGTCTTACCTCGTGGAGGAGGAAAAGAGGGCCCCTAGAGATATTCTAACATGAAATAGCTAACGACAGAGGAGCTGGAGGAGCTGGTTTCTCGGTGGAAGGAGCCAAAACGCCTGCATCCCTAAGTTCTCTTTCAGAACTGCCAGACACTCTGCCGTCATAGGCCTAAGAATTGGAAATTGTGACGGCATGGCAACACTTGGTATCCCAAGATGCAGTGGAAGTGCGACTCTCAAACTGGATGGAAGAAGCTTCCAAGCATAGTGTTCTTCCATTTACCAAAGAGAACCCAAGTGTCTGAGGCTGGTAGCGTTGTTGCTGGAGAGAACTGGCGTCCCCGTGGGCCTGTCGGTTAATTTCCTGTTTCTGACC